>NW_027649983.1:0-244496 GCF_965287045.1 Carcharhinus amblyrhynchos
GGTGTCAGGGCTTCTGGGTCTCAGGGTCTCAGTGTCTCTGGGTCTCTGTGTCTCAGGGTCTCAGGGCCTCAGGGTCTCTGGGACTCAGGGTCTCAGGGTCTCAGGGCCTCTGTGTCTCTGGATCTCTGAGTCTCAATGTCTCAGTGCCTCAGTGTCTCAGGGTCTCAGGGCCTCTGGGTCTCTGGGTCCTGGGTCTCTGAGTCTCAGGGCCTCTGGGTCTCTGGGTCTCTGAGTCTCAGGGCCTCTGAGTATCAGTGTCTCAGAGTCTCAGGGTCTCAAGGCCTCTGGTTCTCTGGGTCTCAATGTCTCAGTGTCTCAGCGTCTCAGGGTCTCTGAGTCTCTGTATCTCATTGTCTCAGGGTGTCAGTGTCTCAGGACCTCTGGGTCTCTGTGTCTCACTGTCTCAAGGTCTCAGGGCCCCTGGGTCACTGTGTCTCAGGGTCTCAGGGCCGCTGGGTCTCAGGGTCTCAGTGTCTCAGGGTGTCAGGTCCTCGAGGTCTCAGGGTCTCAGGGCCGTTGGGTCTCAGGGTCTCAGTGTCTCAGGGTCACAGGGTCTCTAGGTCTCAGGGTCTCAGTGTCTCAGGGTCTCAGGAGACATGGGTCTTTGGTTCTCAGTGTCTCAGGGTCTCAGGGCCTCAGGGTCTCTGGGTCTCTGAGTTACAATGTCTCAGTGTCTCAGGGTCTCATTTTCTCAGGGTCTCTGAGTCTCAATGTCTCTGTGTCTCAGTGTCTCAGGGCCCCTGGGTCTCCGGGTCTCTGAGTCTCTGTGTCTCAGTATCTCAGGGCCTCTGGGTCTCTGTGTCTAAGGGTCTCAGAGCCTCTGGGTCTCAGGGTCTCAGTGTCTCAGGGACTCAGGGCCTCTGGGTCTCAGGGTCTCTGAGTCTCAATGTCTCAGTGTCTCAGGGCCTCTGGGACTCTGTGTCTCACGGTCTCAGGACCTCTGGGTCTCAGTGTCTCAGTGTCTCATGGCCTCAGGGCCTCTGCGTCTCTGGGTATCAGTGTCTCAGTGTCTCAGGGTCTCAGTGCCTCTGGGTCTCTGCGTCTCAGTGTCTCAGGGTCTCAGGGCCTTTGGGTCTCTGGGTCCCTGAGTCTCAGTGTCTCAGTGTCTCATGGCCTCTGGGTCTCTGAGTCTCAATGTCTCAGTATCTCAGTGTCTCAGGGTCTCAGGGCCTCTGGGCCTCTGGGCCTCTGTGTCTCAGTGTCTCAGGGTCTCAGGACCTCTGGTTCTCTGAGTCTCAATGCCTCAGTGTCTCAGGGTCTCAGGACCTCTGGTTCTCTGAGTCTCAATGTCTCAGTGTCTCAGGGTCTCAGGTCCTCTGTGTCTCAGTGTCTCAGGGCCTCAGGGCCTCTGGGTCTCTGAGTCTCAATGTCTCAGGGTCTCAGTGTCTCAGGGCCTGAATGTCTCAGTGTCTCACGTCCTCAGGGTCTCCGGTCTCTGAGTCTCAATGTCTCAGTGTCTCAGGGTCCCAGGGCCTCTGGGTCTCTGTGTCTATGCGTCTCAGTGTCTCGGGTTCTCTGGGTCTCAGAGTCTCAATGTCTCTGTATCTCAGTGTCTCGGGTCTCAGGACCTCTGGGTCTCTGAGTCTCAGTGTCTCAGTGTCTCAGGGCCTCTGGTCTCTGTGTCTCAGTGTCTCAGGGCCTCTGGGTCTCTGGTTCGCAGTGTCTCAGGGTCTCAGGGCCTCTGGGTGTCTGTGTCTCAGTGTCTTAGGGCCTCTGGGTCTCTGTGTTTCTGAGTCTCAATGTCTCTGTGTCCCTGTGTCTCAGTGTCTCAGGGTCCCAGGATCCCAGGGTCCCAGGACCTCTGGGTCTCAGTTTATCAGGGTCTCAGGGCCTCTGCGTATCTGGGTCTCAATGTCTCAGTGTCTCAGGGTCTCTTGGTCTCTGGGTCTCAGTGTCACTGTGTCTCAGTTTCTCAGTGTCTCAGTCACTCAGAGTCTCAGTGTCTCAGTCATTCAGGGTCTCAGTGTCTCGGTGTCTCAGTCACTCAGGGTCTCAGTGTCTCAGTGTTTTAGGCTCTCAGTGTCTCAGGGTCTCAGTGCCTCAGGGTATCAGTGTCTTAGTGTCTCAGTGTCCCCGGGTCTCGGGGTTTCAGTGTCTCCAGGTCTCAGTGTCTCAGGGTCCCTGGGTCTCAGGACCTCTAGTTCTCAGGGTCTCTGGGTCTCAGAGTCTCAGTGTCTCAGTGCCTTACTGTCCCTGGGTCTCATGGTCATATTGTCTCTGTGTCTCAGTCTCTCACCGTCTCAGTGTCTCAGGGACTCAGTGTCTCAGTGTCTCAGTGTATCAGGGTCTCAATGTCTCAGTGTCTCAGGGTCTCTGGGTCACTGCATGTCTGGGTCTCAGTGTCTCAGGGTCCCAGGGTCTCTGGATGTCTTGTTCTCTGGGTCTCTTGATCTCACTGTCTCTGTATCTCACAGCCTCTGTGTCTCTGGGTAACTGGGTCTCAGTGTCACAGTGTCTCAGTGTCTCAGTGCCTCATTGTCTCAGGGTCTCACTGTCTCAGTGTACCAGGGTGTCAGGTTTTCTGTGCCTCAGTGTCTCAGGGTCACATTTTCTCCAGGTCTCAGGTTCTCTGTGTCTCAGTGTCTCAGGGAATCAGGGAATCAGGGTTTCAGAGTCTCAGTGTCTCAGTGTCTCAGAATCTCTGGGTCTCAATGTCTCAGTGTATCAGTGTCTCATAGTCTCAGTGTCCCAGTGTCTCAGTGTCTCTGGGTCTCAGTGTCTCAGTGTATCAGTGTCTCAGAGTCACAGTGTCCCAGGGTCTCAGTGTCTCAGGGTCTCAGGCTCTCTGGGTTTCTGGATCTCTGGGTCTCAGCTTCTCAGTGTCTCAGGGTCTCAGGGTCTTTGGGTCTTTGGGTCCCAGGGTCTCAGGGTCTCAGTGTCTCAGTCTCTCAGTGTCTCAGGATCTCAGTGTCTCAGTGTCTCAGGGTCTCTGTGTCTCAGTGTTTCAGGATCTCAGGGTCTCTTCGTCTCGGGGTCTCATTTTCTCCGCGTCTCAGGGTCAGTGTGTATCAGTTTTGCAGTGTCTCAGGGTCTAAGTGTTTCAGGGTTTCAGTGTCTCAGGGTCTCAGTGCCTCAGTGTCTCAGTGTCCCAGGGTCTCAGGGTTTCAGAGTCTCAGGGTCTCTCGGTCTCTTGGTCTCTGGGTGACAGTTTCTCAGGGGGTCTGTGTCTCACTGTCTCACTGTCTCAGTCTCTCAGTGTCTCAGTGTCTCAGGGTCTCAGTGTCGCAGTGTCTCTGTGTCTCAGGGTCTCAGTGTCTCACGGCCTCAGTGTCTCAGTGTTTCAGGGTCTCAGGGTCTCTGGGTCTCAGGGTCTCTGGGAATCAGTGTCTCTGGGTCTGAGTGTCTCAGGGTCTCAGTGTCTCAGGGTCTCAGTGTCTCAGTGCCTCAGCGTCTCTGGGCCTATGACTCTCAGTGTCTCAGGGTCTCAGGCTCTCTGGGACTCTGGGTCTCAGTGTCCTACGGTCTCAGGGTCTCAGTGTCTCAGGGTCTCATTGTCTCAGGGTCTCAGAGTCTCAGTGTCTCAGGGTCTCAGGCTCTCTGGGTCTCTGGGTCTCAGTGTCTCAGGGTCTCAGGGTTTCAGGGTCGCAGTGTCTCTGTGTCTCAGGGTCTCTGTGTCTCTGCGTCTCTGGGTCTCTGGGACTCAGGGTATCTGTGCCTCGGTGTCTCAAGGTATCAGGGTCTCAGTTTCTCAGTGTCTCAGTGTTTCAGGGTCTCCGGGTCTCATGCTCTCTGCCTCTTTGGCCCTCTGGGTCTCAGAGTCTCTAGATCTCTTGTTCTCAGGGTTTCTGGGTCTCAGTGTATTAGTGTCTCAGGGTCTCAGTGTCTCTGGGTCTCAGGGTCACAGTCTCTCAGTGTCTCAGGGTCTCAGTGTCTCAGGATCTCTGGTTCCCTGGGTCCCAGGGTCTCAGTGTTCTCAGTGTCTCATTTTCTCAGGGTTTCTTGGCTTCAGGTTTTTCAGTGTCTCAGTGTCTCAGGGTCTCATGGTCACATTGTGTCAGTGTCTCAGTTTTTCAGTGTCTCAGAGTGTCAGGGACTCAGAGTTTCAGTGTCTCAGGGGCTCAGGGCCTCAGTTCCTCTGTGTCTCAGTGTCTCTGTGTCTCCGGGCTCAGTGTCTCTGTGTCTCAGTATCTCAGGGTCTGTGGGCCTCAGGGTCTCAGGGTCTCAGTGTCTCAGGGTCTCTGTGTCGTAGTGTCTCAGTGTCTCTGTGTCTCAGTGTCTCAGGGTCTCAGTGTCTCAGGGTCTCGGGGTCTCTGGATCTCTGGTTCTCTGGGTCTCTTGGTCTGTGGGTCTCACTGTCTCTGTGTCTCAGGGTCTCTGTTTCTCTGGGTCTCTGGGTCTCAGTTCCTCAGGGTGTCTGGGTCTCTGTGTCTCAGGGTCACAGTGTCTCAGAGTCTCAGGGTCTCAGGATCTCTGGGTCACTGCGTGCCTGGGTCTTAGTGTCGCAGGGTCTCATGGTCTCTGGATGTCTGGTTCTCTGGGTCTCTTGGTCTGTTGACCTCATTGTCTCTGTGTCTCAGAGTCTCTGTGTCTGTGGGTAACTGGGTCTCAGTGTCACAGTGTCTCAGTGTCTCAGGGTCTCAGTGTCTCAGGGTCTCAGGGTCTCAGGGACTCTGGTTCCCTGGGTCTCAGAGAATCAGTGTCTCAGTGTCTCAGGGTCTCTGTGTCTCAGGGCTCAGTGTCTCAGTGCCTGAGGGTCTCTGCGTCTCTGTGGCTCAGTGTCTCAGGGTCTCAGTGTCTCAGGATCTCAGTGTCTCACTGCCTCAGGATCTCAGTTTCTCAGGGCCTCAGTGTCTCCGTGTCTCCGTGTCTCAGGGTCTCAGTGTCTCAGTGTCTCAGGGTCTCAGTGTCTCAGGGTCTCAGTCTCTCTGGGCCTCTGGATCTCAGGGAATCAGGATCTCAGAGTCTCAGCTCTCAGTGTCTCAGGGTCTCAGTATCTCAGGGTCTCAGTGCCTCAATGTCTCAGTGTCTCAGGGTCTCAGGGTCTCAGTGTCTCAGTATCTCCGGTCACTGGGTCTCTGGGTCTCAGGGTCTCAGTGTCTCAGTGTCTCAGGGTCTCTGGGTCTCAGATTGTCATGGTTTCTGGGTCTCTGTGTCCCAGTGTCTCAGGGTCTCAGGGTCTCTGGGTCACTGCGTGTCTGGGTCTCAGTGACTCTGGGTCTCAGTGCCTCAGGGTCTCTGTGTCTATGGCTCTCAGGGACTCTGGGTCTCAGTGTCTCAGTGTCTCAGGGTCTCAGGCTCTCTGGGTCTCAGTGCCTCAGGGTCTCCAGGTCTCAGGGTCTCTGCGTCTCTGGTCCTTTGGGTCTCAGGGTCTCTGTGCCTTAGTGTCTCAGTGTCTCTGGGTCTCAGGGGCTCATGGTCACAATCTCTCACAGTCTCAGGTTCTCAGTGTCTCATTTTCTCAGGGTCTCTTGGTCTCAGAGTCTCAGGGTCTCAGTTTCTCAGTGTCTCAGAGTCTCCAGGACACATAGTTTCAATGTCTCAGGGGCCCAGGGCCTCAGTGTCTCCGTGTCTCAGTGTCTCAGTGTCTCACTGTCTCAGGGTCTCAGTGTCTCAGGGTCTCAGTGTATCAGTGTCTCAGGGACTCACTGTCTCATGTTCTCAGTCTCTCTGTGTCTCAGTGTCTCAGGGTTTCAGGGTCTCAGAGTCTCAGCTCTCAGTGTCTCAAGGTCTCACTGTCTCAGTGTTTCAGGGTCTCAGTGTCTCAGGGTCTCAGTTTCACTGGGTCTCTGGGTCTCAGGGTCTCAGGAGCTGAGGGTTTCAGGGTTTCAGTGTCTCAATGTCCCAGTGTCTCAGGGTCTCAGTGTCTCAGCGTCTGAGGGTCTCAGGGTCTCCGTGTCTCTGTATCTCAGGGCCTCTGGGTCTCAGGGTCTCTTGGTCTGTTGGTCTCACTGTCTCTGTGTCTCAGGGCCTCTGTTTCTCTGGGTCTCTGGGTCTCACTTTCTCAGGGTCTCTGGGTCTCTGTGTCTCTGGATCTCAGTGTCTCAGAGTCTCAGCTCTCAGTTTCTCAGGGTCTCAGTGTCTCACTGTCTCAGTGTCTCAGTGTTTCAGGGTCTCAGTGTCCCAGTGTCTCAGGGTCTCAGGGTCCTTGGGAATCAGTGTCTAAGTTTCTCTGGGTCCCATGGTCACAGGGTATCTGCATCTCTGGGTCTTTGGGTCTCAGTGTCTCAGGGTCTCAGTGTCTCAGTGTTTCAGTGTCTCAGTGTCTCAGGGTCTCAGGGTCTCAGTGTCTCAATGTCTCAGGGTCTCAGTGTCTCAGGCTCTCAGAGCCTCAGTGTCTCGGTGTCTCAGGGGCTCAGGGTCTCAGGGTTTCAGGTTTGCAGTGTCTCAGTGTTGGAGGGTCTCAGTGTCTCAGCCTCTCTGGGTCTCAGGGTCTCTGGGTCTCAGAGTCTCTGGGTATCAGTGCTGCAGTGTCTCAGTGTCTCAGGGTGTCAGGGTCCCAGGGTCTCAATGTCTTAGGGTCTCAGTGTCTCATGTCTCAGTATCTCTGGGTCTCAGTGTCTCCGTGTCTCTGGGTCTCTGGGTCTCGGGGTCTCAGTGTCTCAGGGTCACAGTGTCTCTGTGTCTCACTGTCTCAATGTCTCAGGGTCTCTGGGTCTCTGTGTCCTTGGCTTTCAGTGTCTCATTTTCTCAGTGTCTCAGGGTCTCAGTGTCTCTGGGTGTCTGGTTCTCTGGGTTTCAGGGTCTCTGAGTCTCTGGGTCTCAGTGTCTCAGGGTCTCAGGGTCTCCGGGGGTCATTGTCAGATGGTCTCTGGATAACTGGGTCTCAGAGTCTCTGGGTCTCTGGGGCTCTGCGTCTTCGTGTCTCAGTGTCTCTGGGTCTCAGGGTTTCTGGGTCTCAGGGTCTCTGGGTCCCAGTGTCTCTGGATCTCAGTCTCTCTGGATCTCAGTGTTTCAGTTTCTCAGGGTCTCTTAGCCTCTGGGTCTCAATGTCTCAGTGTCTCTGTGTATCTGGGTCTCAGTTTCTCATGGTCTCAGTGTCCCTGTGTCTCTGTGTCTCAGTGACTCTGGGTCTCAGGGTCTCCATGTCTCAGTGACTCTGGGTCTCAGGGTCTCTGGGTCTCTGGGTCTCAGTGTCTCAAGGTCTCTGGGTCTCAGTGTCTCAGTTTCTCAGGGTCACAGGGCCTATGCGTCTTTGTGTCTCAGGGTCTCAGTGTCTCAAGGTCTCTGGGTCTCAGTCTCTCAGTTTCTCAGTGTCTCTGTGTCTCAGTGACTCAGAGTGTCTTGGTCTCTGGGTCTCTGGGTCTCCGGGTCTCAGTGTCTCATGGTCTCTGGGTCTCAAGGTCACTGGGTGTTTGGGTCTCTGGGTCTCAGGGTCTCTGTGTCTCAGTGTCTCAGGGTCTCAGTGTCTCAGGGTCTCAAAGTCTCAGTCTCTCAGTGTCTCAGGGTCTCTGGGTCTTTGTGTCTCATGTCTCAGGACTTCAGTGTCTCGGGGTCTCAGTGTCTCAATGTCTCAAGGTCTCTGGGTCACTGGGTCTCAGGATCTCTGGGTCACTGGGTCTATGTGTCCCAGTGTCTCACTGTGTCAGGGTCATTGGGTCTCTGTGTCTCAGTGTTGCAATGTCACAGGGTGTCTGAGTCTCTGGGTCCCTGTGTCTCAGTGTCTCAGTGACTCAGGGTCTCTGGGTCTCTGGGTCTCTGTGTATCAGTGTGTCTGTTTCTGTGGGTCTCTGGGTCTCAGTGTCTCAAAGTCTCAGTCTCTCAGTGTCTCCTGGTCTCTTAGTCTCTGGGTCACTGGGTCTCAGTGCCTCAGGTTCTCTGAGTCTCTGGATCCCTGTGTCTGAGTGCCTCAGTGACTCAGAGTCTCTGGGTCTCAGTGTCGCAATGGCTCTGGGTCTCAGTGCCTCAAAGTCTCAGCCCCTCAGTGTCTCAGGGTTGATGGGTCTTGGGTCTCTGGACTCTGTGTCTCAGTGTCTCGGGGTTTCAGTGTCTCAGGGTCTCAGTGTCTCAGGGTCTCAAGTTCTCTCGGTCTCTGGGTCACTGGGTCTCAGGGTCTCATGTCTCAGGGTCTCAGTGTCTCAGGGTCTCAGGGTCTCAAGGTCTCTGGGCCTCTGTGTCTCAGTGTCTCAATGTCTCAGGGTCTCTGAGTCTCTGTGTCCCTGTGTCTCAGTGTCTCTGTGACTCTGGGTCTCTGGGTCTCTGTGTCCCAGAGTCTCAGTGTCTCTGGGTTTCAGTGTCTCAAAGTCTCTGTTTCTCTGTGTCTCCAGGTCTCTGGGTCTCTGGGTCTCTGCTCTCTGTGTCTCAGTGTCTCAGGGTTTCAGTGTCTCAGGATCTCTGGGTCTCTGTGTCCCAGTGTCTCTGTGTCTCTGTGTCTCTGTGCCTCTGTGTCTCAGTGTCTCAGGGTTTCAGGGTCTCTTGGTCTCTGGGTCACTGGACCTATGTGTCTCAGTGTCTCATTGTCTCAGTGTCTCTGGGTCTCTTTGTCTCAGTGTCACAGTGTCTCAAGGGCTCAGAATCTCTGAGTCTCTGGGTCCCTGTGTCTCAGTGTCACAGTGTCTCAAGGTCTCAGAATCTCTGAGACTCTGGGTCCCTGTGTCTCAGTGTCTCTGGGTCTCAGGTTCTCAGGGTCTCTTGGTCGCTGGATCTCTGGGTAGTGTCTCACTGTCTCAGGGTCTCAGTGTCTCAAAGTCTCAGTGTCTCAGGGTCTATGGGTCTCTGGGTCTCTGGACTCTGTCTCAGTGTCTCAGGGTTTCAGTGTCTCAGGGTCTCAGTGTCTCAGGGTCTCAATTTCTCTCGGTCTCTGGGTCACTGGGTCTCAGGGACTCGGGGACACTGGGTCTATGTGTCTCAGTGTCTTATTGTCTCAGGGTCATTGGGTCTCTGGGCGTCTGTGTCTTAGTGTCTCACTGTCTCAAGATCTCAGGGTCTCTGAGTCTCTGGGTCCCTGTTTCTCAGTGTCTCAGTGACTTAGGGTCTCTGGGTCTCAGTGTCTCAAAGTCTCAGTCTCTCAGTGTCTCAGGGCCTTTGGGTCTATGGGTCTCAGTGTTTCATGTCTCAGGGTCTCAGTGTCTCAGGGTCTCAAGGTCTCTGGGTCTCTGGGTCACTGGGTCTCAGGATCTCTGGGTCACTGGGTCTATATGTCTCAGTGTCTCAGGGTCATTGGGTCTCTGGGCTTCTGTGTCTCAGTGTCTCAATGCCTCAGGGTCTCTGAGTCTCTGTGTCCCTGTGTCTCAGTGTCTCTGTGACTCTGGGTCTCTGGGTCTCTGTGTCCCAGAGTCTCATTGTCTCTGGGTCTGAAGGTCTCTGGGTTTCAGTGTCTCAAAGTCTCAGTTTCTCTGTGTCTCCAGGTCTCTGGGTCTCTGGGTCTCTGCTCTCTGTGTCTCAGTGTCACAGGGTTTCAGTGTCTCAGGATCTCTGGGTCTCTGTGTCCCAGTGTCTCAGTGTCTCTGTGTCTCTGTGTCTCAGTGTCTCAGGGGCTCATGGTCACAGTCTCTCAGTGTCTCAGGGTCTCAGTGTCTCAGGGTTTCAGTGTCTCAGTGTCTCAGGGTCTCAGTGTCTCAATGTCTCAGTGTCTCAGGGTCTCCGTGTCTCAGGGTCTCAGGGTCACTGGGTCTCTGGGTCTCAGTGTCTCAGTGTCGCAGGGTCTCAGTGTCTCAGGGTCTCTGGGTCTCAGTTTGTCATGGTTTCAGGGCCTCTGTGTCTCAGGGTGTCTGGGTCACTGCGTGTCTGGGTCTCAGTGCCTCAGGGTCTCTGTGTCTATGGCTCTCAGTGTCTCAGGGTTTCAGGGTCGCAACGTCTCTGTGTCTCAATGTCTCTGTCCCAGTGTCTCGGTGTCTCAGTGTCTCAGGGTCTCAGTGTCTCAGGGTCTCAGTGTCTCAGTGACTCATGGTCTCAGGGTCTCAGGCTCTCTGGGTCTCAGGGTCTCTGCGTCTCAGGGTCTCCAGGTCTCAGGGTCTCTGCGTCTCTGGTCTTTTGGGTCTCTGTGTCTCTGTGCCTCAGTGTCTCAGTGTCTCAGGGTCTCAGTCTCTCAAGGTCTCAGTGTCTCTGGGTCTCAGGGGCTCATGGTCACAGTCTCTCAGTGTCTCAGGGTCTCAGTGTGTCAGTGTCTCAGGGCCTCAGTGTCTCAGGGTCTTTGGTTCCCTGGGTCTCATTGTCTCAGGTTCTCAGTGTCTCATTTTCTCAGAGTCTCTGGGTCTCAGGATCTCAGTGTCTCTTGGTCTCAGGGTCTCAGCTTCTCAGGGTCTCCGTGTCTCAGGGTCTCAGTGTCTCAGTGTCTCAGGGTATCAGTGTCTCAGGGTCTCTGGGTATCAGTGTCTCAGTGTCTCAGGGTCTCTTGGTCTCAGGGTCTCAGCTTCTCAGGATCTCCGTGTCTCAGGGTCTCAGTGTCTCAGTGTCTCAGGGTATCAGTGTCTCAGGGTCTCTGGGTATCAGTGTCTCAGTGACTCAGGGTCTCAGAGTCACTGGGTCTCTGGGTCTCAGGGTCTCAGGTTTTCGGGGTTGCAGTGTCTCAATGTCTCAGGGTCTCAGTGTCTCAGGGTCTCATTGTCGCAGGGTCTCAGTGTCTCAGGTTCTCAGGTTGTCTTCGTCTCAGGGTCTCTGCTTCTTAGGGTCCCTGGGTCTCTGGGTCTCAGTTTCTCTGGGTCTCAGGGTCACAGGGTCTCAGTGTCTCAGAGTGTCAGGGTCTCAGGTTCTCAGTGTCTCTGCGTCAGTGCGTGCCTGGGTCTCTGTGTCTCAGTGTCTCAGGGTCTCAGGCTCGCTGGGTCTCTGGGACTTAGGGTCTCTGTGTCTCTGGGTCTCTGCGTCTCTAGGTCTCTGGGTCTCAGGGTCTCTGTGTCTCACTGTCTCAGGGTCTCAGCTTCTCAGTGTCTCAGTGTTTCAGGGTCTCTGGGTCTTAGGGTCTCTGTGCCTCAGTGTCTCAGCTTCTCAGTGTCTCAGTGTTTCAGTTTCTCAGGGTCTCAGTTTCACAGTGTCTCAGGGTCTCATTTTCTCAGGGTCTGTGGGTCTCTGGGTATCAGGGTGTCTGGGTCTCAGGGTTTCAGGGTTGCAGTGTTTCAATGTCTCAGTGTCTCAGTGCCACAGGGTCTCAGGGTCTCAGGTTCTCTTGGTCTCAGGGTCTCTGCTTCTCAGGGTCTCTGGGTTTTTGGGTCTCAGTTTCTCAGGGTCTCTGTGTCTCAGTGTCTCAGGGTCTCAGTGTCTCAGTGTTTCAGGGTCTCTGCATCTCCGTTAGTCTGGGTCTCAGGGTCTCTGTGCCTCAGTGTCTCAGTGTCTCAGGATCTCAGCTTCTGTGTCTCAGTGTTTCAGTGTTTCAGGGTCTCAGTTTCTCAGAGTCCCAGGTCTCAGGGTCTCAGTGTCTCAGGGTGTCAGGGTCTCTCGGTCTCAGGATCTCTAGTTCTCAGGGTCTCTGGGTCTGTGTCTCAGAGTCTCAGTTTCTCAGGGTCTCAGTGTCTCAAGGTCTCAGTGTCTCAGTGTCTCATTTTCTCACGGTCTCTGGGTCCCTGGGTCTCAGGGTCTCAGGGTTTCAGCGTTGCAGTGTCTCAATGCCTCAGGGTCTCAGTGTCTCAGTGTCGCAGGTTCTCAGTGTCTCAGGTTCTCTTGGTCTCAGGGTCTCAGCATCTCAGGGTCTCTGGGTCTCAGTTTCTCAGGGTCTCAGGGTCACTGTGTCTCTTGGTCTCAGGATCTTAGGGTCTCAGGTTCTCAGGGACTCTGGGTCACTGCATGTCTGGGTCTCTGTGCCTCTGTGTCGCAGGGTCTCAGTGTCTCAGTGTCACAGGGTCTCAGTGTCTCAGAGTCTCAATGTCTCTGGATCTCTCGTTCTCTGGGTTTCTGGGTCTCACTGTATCAGTGTCTCAGGGTCTCAGTCTCTCAGGGTCTCAGGGTCTCAGTGTCTCCGGGTCTCTGGTTCCTTGGGTCCCAGGGTCTCAGAGTCTCAGTGTGTCATTGTCTCAGGTTCTCAGTGTCTCATTTTCTCAGGGTCTCTGTGCCTCAGTGTCTCTGTGCCTCAGTGTCTCAGGGTCTCAGTGTCTCAGGGTCTCAGTTTCTCAGTGTCTGAGAGTCTCCAGGACACAGAGTTTCAGTGTCTCAGGGGCTCAGGGCCTCAGTGTCTCCGTGTCTCAGGGTCTCAGTGTCTCACTGTCTCAGGGTCTCAGTGTCTCAGGGTCTCACTGTCTCATGTTCTCAGTCTCTCTGTGTCTCAGTGTCTCAGGGATTCAGGGTCTCAGAGTCTCAGCTCTCAGTGTCTCTGGGTCTCAGTGTCTCCGTGTCTCTGGGTCTCTGGGTCTCGGGGTCTCTGTGTCTCAGTGTCTCAGGGTCACAGTGTCTCTGTGTCTCACTCTCTCAATGTCTAAGTGTCTCAGGGTCTCAGTGTCTCTGGGTCTCAGGGTCTCCGGGTCTCTGTGTCTTTGGCTTTCAGTGTCTCAGTTTCTCAGTGTCTCAGTGTCTCAGGGTCTCAGGGTCTCTGGGTGTCTGGTTCTCTGGGTTTCAGGGTCTCTGAGTCTCTGGGTCTCGGTGTCTCAGGGTCTCAGGTTCTCAGGGTCTCTGGGTCTCATTGTCAGATGGTCTCTGGATAACTGGGTCTCAGAATCTCTGGGTCTCTGGGGCTCTGCGTCTTCGTGTCTCAGTGTCTCTGGGTCTCAGGGTTTCTGGGTCTCTGGGTCCCTGGGTCCCTGGGTCCCAGGGTCTTTGGGTCTCTGGGTCTTAGTGTCTCTGGGTCTCGGTGTTTCAGTTTCTCAGGGTCTCTTTGTCTCTGGGTCTCAATGTCTCAGTGTCTCTGGGTATCTGGGTCTCAGTTTCTCATGGTCTCAGTGTCCCTGTGTCTCTGTGTCTCAGTGACTCTGGGTCTCAGGGTCTCAGTGTCTCAGTGACTCTGGGTCTCAGGGTCTCTGGGCCTCTAGTATCTGGGTCTCAGTGTCTCAAGGTCTCTGGGTCTCAGTGTCTCAGTTTCTCAGGCTCTCAGGGGCTCTGGGTCTCAGTGTCTCACTTTCTCAGGGTCACAGGGCCTATGGGTCTCAGTGTCTCAGGGTCTCAGTGTCTCAAGGTCTCTGGGTCTCAGTCTCTCAGTTTCTCAGTGTCTCTGGACTCTGTGTCTCAGTGACTCAGAGTGTCTTGGTCTCTGGGTCTCTGGGTCTCAGTGTCTCATGGTCTCTGGGTTTCTGTGTCTCAGTGTCTCAGGGTCTCAAGGTCACTGGGTGTCTGGGTCTCTGGGTCCGTGTTTCTCAGTGTCTCAGTGACTCAGAGTCTCTGGGTCTCTGGGCCTCAGTGTCTCAAAGTCTCAGTCTCTCAGTGTCTCAGGGCCTCTGGGTCTATGGGCCTCAGTGTCTCATGTGTCAGTGTCTCAGTGTCTCAGGGTCTCAAGGTCTCCGGGTCTCTAAGTCACTGGGTCTCAGGATCTCTGGGTCACTGGGCCTATGTGTCTCAGTGTCTCAGGGTCATTGGGTCTCTGGGCCTCTGTGTCTCAGTGTCTCAAGGTCTCAGGATCTCTGTGTCTCTGTGTCCCTGTGTCTCTGTGACTCTGGGTCTGTGGGTCTCTGTGTCCCAGAGTCTCAGTGTCTCTGGGTTTGTGGGTCTCTGGGCTTCAGTGTCTCAAAGTCTCAGTTTCTCTGTGTCTCCAGGTCTCTGGGTCTCTGTGTCTCAGTGTCTCAGGGTTTCAGTGTCTCAGGATCTTTGGGTCTCTGTGTCCCAGTGTCTCAGTGTCTCAGTGTCTCTGGGTCTCAGTGTCTCAGGGATTCAGTATCTCTGGGTCTCTGGGTCACTGGGTCTCTGGGTCTCAGTGTCTCTGGGTCACTGGGTCTATGTGTCTCAGTGTCTCAGTGTCTCTGGGTCTCAGTGTCTCAGGGATTCAGTATCTCTGGGTCTCTGGGTCACTGGGTCTCTGGGTCTCAGTGTCTCTGGGTCACTGGGTCTATGTGTCTCAGTGTCTCATTGTCTCAGTGTCTCTGGGTCTCTTTGTCTCAGTGTCACAGTGTCTCAAGGTCTCAGGATCTCTCAGTCTCTGGGTCCCTGTGTCTCAGGGTCTCAGTGTCTCAGGTTCTCAGGGTCTCTTGGTCTCTGGGTCTCTGGGTCTCAGTGTCTCACTGTCTCAGGGTCTATGGTTCTCAGGGTCTCTGTGTCTCTGTTTCTCAGTGTCTCAGGGTCGCTGGGTCTCAGCGTCTCTCGGTCTCTGAGTCTCTGTGTCCCGGGTTCTCTGGGTCTTTGTGTCTCTGGGTCTCTGTGTCTCAGTGTCTCTGGGTCACTGGATCTCTGGTTTTCTGGGTCTCTTGGTCTCTGGGTCACTGTGTCACAGGTTCACAGGGCCTCTTGGTCACAGTGTCTCAGGGTCTATGGGTCTCGGTGTCTCTGGGTCTCATTTTACAATGTCTCAGTGTCTCAGGGTCTCAATGTCTCAGTGTCTCAGGGTCTCTGCGTCTGCGGGTCTGTGGGTCTCTGGGTCTCTGGATCTCAGTGTCTCAGGGTCTCTGGGTCTCGGGGTCTCTGGGTCTCTGAGTCTCAGTGTCTCAGTGTTTCTGGGTCACTGGGTCACAGGGTCTCTGTGTCTTTGGGTCTCAGTGTCTCAGGGTCTTTGGGTCTCAGTATCTCTGGGTCTCAGGGTCTCTTGGTCTCTTCGTTTCATTTTCTCAGGGTCTCTGCCTCTCTGGGTCTCAGTGTCTCAGGGTCTCTGGGCCTCTGTGTCTCAGGGTTTCAGGATAACTGGGTCTCTGGGACTCAAGGTCTCAGCGTCTCACGGTCTCTGGGTCCCTTTGGTCTCAGTGCCTCAGTGTCTCAATGTCTCTGTTTCTCAGGGTCTCCGTGTCTCAAAGTCTCTGGGTCTCTGGGTCTCTGTGTCTCAGTGTCTCAATGTATCAGGGCCTCTGACTCTCAGGATCTCTGGGTCACTGAGACACAGAGACCCAGAGACACTGAGACCCAGAGACGTACAGACCTGAGACATTGAGACTCGAAGGCACTAAGACACAGAGACACAGAGACCGTGAGACATTGAGACACTGAGGCACTGAGACACCGAGACCGAGCAAAGTAGAGATCCTGAGACATTGAGACACTGAGACGCAGAGACGCAGAGACACTGAGAATCAGATACGCTGGGACACTGAGACACAGAGACGCTGCGACTCTGAGATTCTGAGGAACAGAGACTCTGAGACACTGAGACACTGAGACTCAGATACACAGAGACACTGAAACACTGAGACACTGCGACTCTGAGACAGTGAGACACTGAGACACAGAGACACAGAGAAACTGAGACACAGAGACACAGAGACACTGAGGCACTGAGACTCTGAGACACTGAGACACAGAGACACTGAAACTCTGAGATACTGAGACACTGAGACTCTGAGACACTGAGACACAGACACACAGACTCTGAGTCACTGAGACACAGAGACACACAGACTCTGAGACACTGAGACACAGAGAATCAGATACACTGAGACACTGAGACACAGAGTCACTGAGACTCAGAGACTCTGAGACACAGAGACACGGAGACTCCGAGACACTGAGACACTGAGACACAGAGACACTGAGACACTGAGACACTGAGACATTGAGACTCTGAAACACTGAGACACAGAGTCACTGAGACACAGAGACATTGAGACTCTGAGACACTGAGGCACAGAGACACTGAGACAGAGAGACACCGAGACTCTGAGACACAGAGATACAGAGACATTGAGATTCAGAGACAGTGAGACACTGAGACACAGAGACACTGCGACACTGAGACACAGAGACACTGAGAAACAGAGACACAGACACACCAAGACACAACGACACTGAAACTCTGAGACTATGAGACACTGAGACACTGAGACACAGACACAGAGGCACAGATACACAGAGACATTGAGACTCTGAGACACTGAGACACAGAGACACTGAGACAAAGAGGCACTGAGACACTGAGACACAGAGACACAGAGACACTGAGACAAAGAGGCACTGAGACACTGAGACACAGAGACATTGAGACACTGAGACACAGAGAGACTGAGAGACAGAGACACAGAGAGTCTGAGATACTGTGATACTGAGACACAGAAACACTGAGACACTGATACACAGAGAAACTGAGACACTGTGATTCTGAGATACTGAGACACTGAGAAACAGAGACACCAAGACACAGAGACTCTGAGACACTGAGACACAGAGACACAGAGACACTGAGAAACAGAGACACAGAGACAGTAAGACTCTGAGACACTGAGACAATGAGACTCTGAGACACTGAGACACTGAGACACAGAGACACTGAGACACAGAGACACTGAGACTGTGAGACACTGAGACACAGAGATTCTGATACGCTGCGACACTGAGACTCTGAGAACCTGAGACAATGAGACACAGAGACACCGAGAATCAGATACGCTGAGACACTGAGACGCAGAGACACTGAGACTCTGAGACACTGAGACTCTGAGGCACTGAGGCACAGAGTCATTGAGACTCTGAGACACTGAGACACAGAGACTGAGACACTGAGACACAGAGTGACTGAGGCACTGAGACACAGAGACACAAAGTCATTGAGACACTGAGACTCTGAGACACAGAGACACAGAGAATCAGGTATGCTGAGACACTGAGACACTGAAAGACAGAGACACTGAGAAACAGAGACACAGAGACCCTGAGACTCTGAGGCACTGAGACACTGAGCGTCTGAGACACTGCGACACAGAGACACAGAATCTGATACTCTGCGACTCTGAAACTCTGAGTCACTGAGACACTGAGAAACAGAGACTCTAAGACACAGAGACATGGAGAATCAGATACGCTGAGACACTGAGACACTGAAAGACAATGAGACACAGAGACACAGAGACTCTGAGACACTGAGGCACTAAAACACTGAGACGGAGAGACAGAGAGACACTGAGACTCTGCAACACTGAGACACTGAGGCACAGAGACCCTGAGACACAGAGAACTGAGACACAGAGACACAGAGAATCTGATTCGCTGCAACACTGATACTCTGAGACACTGAGACACAGAAAGACTGAGGCACTGAGACACAGAGACATAGAGACACAGAGTCATTGAGACACTGAGACCCTGAGACACAGAGACACAGAGGCACAGAGACACTGAGACACTGAGACACCGAGAAACAGAGACACTGAGACTCAGATGCACTGAGACACTGAGACTCAGAGACACTTGGAGACAGAGACACTGAGACACTGAGATACAGAGACTCTGAGACACTGAGACACCGAGACAATGAGACACAGAGACACTGTGGCACTGAGACACAGAGACAAAGAGACACAGAGACAGAGACTCTGAGACACTGACAAACAGAGACTCTGAGGCACTGAGACATTGAGACACTGTGAAATTGAGACTCTGAGACCCTGAGATACTGAGACACTGAGGCACAGAGACACTGGGACGTTGAGACTCTGAGACACTGAGACACAGAGAATCAGATACGCTGAGAAACTGAGACACTCAGGCACTGAGAGACATAGACACTGAGAAACAGAGACACAGACACACTGAGACTCTGAGGCACTGAGAAACTGAGACTCTGAGACACTGAGACACTGAGACACTGAGAGACATAGACACTGAGAAACAGAGACACAGACACACAGAGACTTCTAGGCACTGAGAAACTGAGACTCTGAGACACAGAGACACAGAGAATCTGATACGCTGTGACACTGAGACTCTGAGTCACTGAGACTCTGAGAAACTGAGACTCTGAGACACAGAGACACAGAGACTCTGATACTCTGTGACACTGAGACTCTGAGTCACTGAGACTCTGAGAAACAGAGACTCTGAGACGCAGAGACTCTGAGACACAGAGACACTGAGAAACAGAGACACAGAGAACTCAGAAACAGAGATACAGAGACACAGAGACTCTGAGACATTGAGACACTGAGAAACAGGGAAAGAAAGACACCGAGGCACAGAGACACTGAAACTCTGAGACTCTGAGACACTGCGACACAGAGACACTGAGACACTGAGACAGAGAGACACATAGACACTGAGACTCAGATACACTGAGATAATGAAACACTGAGACGCAGAGACACTGAGACTCTGAGACACTGAGACACAGAGACACAAAGACACTGAGACAGAGAGACACATAGACACTGAGACTCAGATACACTGAGATAATGAAACACTGAGACGCAGAGACACTGAGACACTGAGACTCTGAGACTCTGAGACACTGAGACACTCAGAAACAGAGATACTGAGACACTGAGAACCTGAGACATTGAGACACTGAGAAACAGAGACAGATAGACACAAGGGCATTGAGACACAGAGACACTGAGACTCTGAGACACTGAGACACAGAGGCACAGGGATACAGAGACATTGCAACTCTGAGACACGGAGACACAGAGACACAGAGAATCTGATACGCTGCGACTCTGAGACTCTGAGACACAGAGACACTGAGAAACAGAGACTCTGAGACACTGAGACACAGAGACACTGAGACTCTGATACACTGAGACACTGAAACACTGAGAAGCAAAGACACAGAAACACTGAGCGTCTGAGAAACAGAGACAGAGAGACACTGCGAAACAGAGACAGAGAGACACGAAGACTCTGAGACACTGAGACACAGAGAATCACATACGCTGAGACACTGAGACACTGAGACACAGAGACACTGAGACTCTGAGGCACTGAGACACTGAGAAACAGAGACACAGAGACTCTGAGACTCTGAGACACTGAGACACAGAGACACTGAGACACAGAGACACTGAGACTCTGAGACACTGAGACACAGAGAGACTGAGGCACTGAGACGCTGAGACACTGAGACTCTGAGAAACAGAAACACAGAGGCACAGAGACACTGAGACACAGAGAAACAGAGACACTGAGACTCAGAGGCACTGAGACACTGAGACTCAGAGACACTGAGAGACAGAGACACTGAGACTCAGAGGCACTGAGACACTGAGACTCAGAGACACTTAGAGACAGAGACACTGAGATACAGACACTCTGAGACACTGAGACGCTGTAGCACTGAGGCACTGACACACTGAGACACTGAGACACAGGGACATTGAAACTCTGAGAAACTGAGACACTGAGCCACTGAGACAATGAGACACTGAGACACTGAGGCACAGAAAGACTGAGGCACTGAGACACAGAGACATAGACACACAGAGTCATTGAGACACTGAGACCCTGAGACACAGAGACACAGAGGCACAGAGACACTGAGACACCGAGAAACAGAGACACTGAGACTCAGATGCACTGAGACACTGAGACTCAGAGACACTTGGAGACAGAGACACTGAGACACTGAGATACAGAGACTCTGAGACACTGAGACACTGAGACACCGAGACAATGAGACACAGATACACTGTGGCACTGAGACACAGAGACAAAGAGACATAGAGACAGAGACTCTGAGACACTGACAAACAGAGACTCTGAGGCACTGAGACACTGAGACACTGTGAAATTGAGACTCTGAGACACTGAGATACTGAGACACTGAGGCACAGAGACACTGAGACGTTGAGACTCTGAGACACTGAGACACAGAGAATCAGATACGCTGAGACACTGAGACACTGAGAGACATAGACACTGAGAAACAGAGACACAGACACACTGAGACTCTGAGGCACTGAGAAACTGAGACTCTGAGACACTGAGACACTGAGACACTGAGAGACATAGACACTGAGAAATTGAGACACAGACACACTGAGACTTCGAGGCACTGAGAAACTGAGACTCTGAGACACTGAGACACAGAGACACAGAGAATCTGATACGCTGTGACACTGAGACTCTGAGTCACTGAGACTCTGAGAAACAGAGACTCTGAGACGCAGAAACACTGAGACACAGAGACACTCAGAAACAGAGACACAGAGACACTGAGACATTGAGACACTGAGAAACAGGGACAGAAAGACACCGAGGCACAGAGACACTGAAACTCTGAGACTCTGAGACACTGCGACACAGAGACACTGAGACACTGAGACACTGAGACAGAGAGAAACATAGACACTGAGACTCAGATACACTGAGATAATGAAACACTGAGACGCAGAGACACTGAGACACTGAGACTCTGAGACACTGAGACACAGAGACACAAAGACACTGAGACAGAGAGACACATAGACACTGAGACTCAGATATACTGAGATAATGAAACACTGAGACGCAGAGACAATGAGACACTGAGACTCTGAGGCACTGACACACTGAGACACAGAGACATTGAAACTCTGAGACACTGAGACACTGAGCCACTGAGACAATGAGACTCTGAGCTACTGAGACACAGAGACACTGTGGCACTGAGATACAGAGACAAAGAGACACAGAGACACTGAGACTCTGAGACACTGAGAAACAGAGACTCTGAGGCACTGAGACACTGTGAAATTGAGACTCTGAGACACTGAGATACTGAGACACTGAGGCACAGAGACATTGAGACTCTGAGATACTGAGACACAGAGACATTGAGTTTCAGGGACAGTGAGACACTGAGACACAGAGACACTGCGACACAGAGACACTGAGGCACAGAGACACCGAGACTCAGAGACACTGAAACTCTGAGACTGAGCCACTGAGACACAGAGGCACCGAGGCACAGAGACAGAGAGACATTGAGACTCTGAGACACTGAGACACTGAGAAACAGAGACTTAGAGACACAAGGACACTGAGGCACAGAGACACTGAGACTCAGATACACTGAGACGCAGAGACACAGAGACACTGAGACACTGAGACATTGAGACACTGAGAAACAGAGACAGATAGACACAAGGAAACTGAGACACAGAGACACGAAGACTCTGAGACACTGAGACACAGAGGCACAGGGATACAGAGACATTGCGACTCTGAGACAGGGAGACACAGAGACACAGAGAATCTGATACGCTGTGACTCTGAGGCTCTCAGACACTGAGACACTGAGAAACAGAGACTCTGAGACACTGAGACACTGAGACACAGACACAGAGACACTGAGACTCAGAGACACTGAGAAACAGAGAAACTAAAACTCTGAGACACTGAGACACAGAGAATCAGATACGCTGAGACACTGAGACAGTGAGGAATAGAGACACAGAGACACTGAGACTCTGAGACACTGAGACACAGAGACACAGAGACACTGAGACTCTGAGGCTCTGAGGCACTGAGACACTGAGACTCTGATACACAGAGACACTGAAACACTGAGACGAATAGACGCAGAAACACTGAGACACTGAGAAACAGGGACACTGAGACTCTGAGACACTGAGAAACAGAGAATCAGATACGCTGCGACACTGAGACACTGAGACTCTGAGGCACTGAGACACTGAGACTCTGATACACAGAGACACTGAGACACAGAGACACTGAGACTCAGAGACACTGAGACACTGAGACACTGAGACTCTGATACACTGAGACTCTGACACTCTGAGACACTGAGACACTGAGGCACATAGACACTGAGACAGAGACATTGAGACTCTGAGACACAGTGACACTGAGACTCTGAGATACTGAGACACTGAGACACAGAGGGACTGAGGCACTGAGACACAGAGACACATAGACACAGAGTCATTGAGACACTGAGACTCTGAGACACAGAGGCACAGAGACGCTGAGACACAGAGAAACAGAGACACTGAGACTCAGAGGCACTGAGACACTGAGACTCAGAGACACTGAGACACAGAGTAACTGTGACACTGAGATACAGAGACTCTGAGACACAGAGACACTGTAGCACTGAGGCACTGACACACTGAAACACTGAGACACAAAGACATTGAAACTCTGAAACACTGAGCCACTGAGACAATGAGACTCTGAGCTACTGAGACACAGAGACACTGTGGCACTGAGATACAGAGACAAAGAGACACAGAGACACTGAGACTCTGAGACACTGAGAAACAGAGACAATGAAACTCTGAGACACTGAGACACTGAGCCACTGAGACAATGAGACTCTGAGCTACTGAGACACAGAGACACTGTGGCACTGAGACACAGAGACACAGAGACAAAGAGACACAGAGACACTGAGTCTCTGAGACACTGAGACACTGAGACTCTGAGTCACTGAGACACTGAGACACAGAGACATTGAGACTCTGAGACACTGAGACACAGAGACACTGAGACACCAGACATTGTGACACAGAGACACTGAGACTCAGAGACACTGAGACTCAGAGACACTGAGACACAGAGACACTGAGACTCAGAGACATTGTGACACAGGGACACTGAGACACAGGGACACTGAGACTCAGAGACACTGAGACTCAGAGACACTGAGACTCTGAGACACAGAGACACTGAGACTCAGAGACATTGAGACACTGAGACACTGAGACACAGAGACACTGAGACTCAGACACACTGAGACACTGAGACACTGAGACACAGAGACACTGAGACTCAGAGACACTGAGACACAGAGACACTGAGACACTGAGACTTGCAGAGACACTGAGACTCTGAGACACTGAGACTCAGAGACACTGAGACACTGAGACACAGAGACACTGAGACTCAGAGACCCTGAGACACAGAGACACTGAGACTCTGAGACACTGAGACACTGAGACACTGAGACACTGACACACTGAGACACTGAGACACAGAGACATTGAGACACAGAGACACTGGGACACAGAGACTCAGAGACACTGAGACACTGAGACACAGGGACACTGAGACACTGAGACAAAGAGACACTGAGACTCTGAGACTCAGAGACACTGAGACACTGAGACACTGAGACACATAGGCACTGAGACACTGAGACACTGATACACAGCGACACTGAGACTCTGAGACACTGAGACTCAGAGACACTGAGACACAGAGACACTGAGGCACAGAGACACTGAGACTCAGAGACACTGAGACACTGAGACACTGAGACACAGAGACTCTGAGACACTGAGACACTGAGACACAGAGACACTGAGACACAGAGACACTGAGACTCTGATACACAGAGACACTGAGACACAGAGTCACAGAGACGCTGAGACACTGAGACACAGAGACACTGAGACACAGAGACACTGAGACACAGAGTCACAGAGACGCTTAGACACTGAGGCACAGAAACACTGTGACTCTGAGACTCAGAGACACTGAGACACTGAGACACAGAGACACTGCGACACAGAGACACTGAGACACTGAGACACAGAGACACTACGACTCTGAGACTCAGAGACTCTGAGACACTGAGACACTGAGAAACTGAGACACTGAGACACTGAGACACTGAGACACTGAGTCTCAGAGACACTGAGACACTGAGAAACAGAGACCCTGAGACTCAGAGACAATGAGACACTGAGACACTGAGACACTGAGACTCTGAGACACTGAGACTCTGACACACAGAGACACTGAGACACTGAGACATTGAGACACAGAGACACTGAGACACAGAGACTCTGAGACACAGAGACACTGAGACACAGAGACACAGAGACACTGAGACTCGGAGACACAGCGACACTGAGACACAGAGACACTGAGACACAGAGACACAGAGACACTGAGACTTAGACTCACTGAGACACAGAGACACTGAGTCACAGTGACACTGAGACACTGAGACACAGAGACTCTGAGACACTGAGACACAGAGACACTGAGACACTGGGACTCTGAGACACAGAGACACAGAGACACTGAGACACTGAGACTCTGAGACACAGAGGCACTGAGACACAGAGACACTGAGACTCAGAGACACTGAGACACAGAGACACTGAGACACTGAGACTCAGAGACACTGAGACACAGAGACACTGAGACACTGAGACTCAGAGACACTTAGACACAGAGACACTGAGACACTGAGACTCAGAGACACTGAGACTCAGAGACACTGAGACACAGGGACACTGAGACACTGAGACTCAGAGACACTGAGACTCAGAGACACTGAGACACAGAGACACTGAGACTCAGAGACATTGTGACACAGAGACACTGAGACACAGTGACACTGAGACTCAGAGACACTGAGACACAGAGACACTGAGACACTGAGACTTGCAGAGACACTGAGAATCTGAGACACTGAGACTCAGAGACACTGAGACACAGAGACACTGAGACTCAGAGACCCTGAGACACAGAGACACTGAGACTCTGAGACACTGAGACACTGAGACACTGAGAATCTGAGACTCTGAGACACAGAAACACTGAGACACTGAGACACAGAGACACAGAGACATTGAGACACAGAGACACAGAGACTCAGAGACACTGAGACACTGAGACACAGAGACGCTGAGACACTGAGACACAGAGACACTGAGACTCAGAGACATTGTGACACAGAGACACTGAGACACAGTGACACTGAGACTCAGAGACACTGAGACACAGAGACACTGAGACACTGAGACTTGCAGAGACACTGAGAATCTGAGACACTGAGACTCAGAGACACTGAGACACAGAGACACTGAGACTCAGAGACCCTGAGACACAGAGACACTGAGACTCTGAGACACTGAGACACTGAGACACTGAGAATCTGAGACTCTGAGACACAGAAACACTGAGACACTGAGACACAGAGACACAGAGACATTGAGACACAGAGACACAGAGACTCAGAGACACTGAGACACTGAGACACAGAGACACTGAGACACTGAGACACAGAGACACTGAGACTCTGAGACACTGAGACTCGGAGACATTGATACTCTGAGACACTGAGCCACACAGAGACACTGAGACACAGAGACACTGAGACACTGAGACACAAAGACACTGAGAGACAGAGACACTGAGACACTGAGACACAGAGACACTGAGACACAGAGTCACAGAGACGCTGAGACACTGAGACACAGAGACACTGTGACTCTGAGACTCAGAGACACTGAGACACTGAGACACAGAGACACTGAGACACTGAGACACTGAGACACAGAGACACTGAGACACTGAGACTCTGAGACGCAGAGACAATGAGACACTGAGACACTGAGATACTGATTCACAGAGACACTGAGACACTGCGACTCTGGGACTCTGAG
Organism: Carcharhinus amblyrhynchos; assembly: GCF_965287045.1. Lineage (NCBI taxonomy): Eukaryota > Metazoa > Chordata > Chondrichthyes > Carcharhiniformes > Carcharhinidae > Carcharhinus > Carcharhinus amblyrhynchos. Next base: position 25,038 of record NW_027649983.1, read on the forward strand.
ACACAGCGACACTGAGACTCAGAGACACTGAGACTCTGACACACAGAGACACTGAGACACAGAGACACTGAGACAATGAGACACAGAGACACTGAGACACTGAGACTGAGAGACACTGAGACACTGAGACACTGAGACTCTGAGACACAGAGACACAGAGACACTGAGACACTGAGACACTGAGACTCTGAGACGCAGAGACAATGAGACACAGAGACACTGAGATACTGATTCACAGAGACACTGAGACACTGCGACTCTGGGACTCTGAGACACAGCGACACTGAGACAGAGAGACACAGAGACACTGAGACTCTGAGACACTGAGACACAGAGACACTGAGACACTGAGACTCAGTGACACTGAGTCACAGAGACACAGAGACACTGAGACACAGAGACACTGAGACACTGAGACTCAGAGACACTGAGACACAGAGACACTGAGACTCAGAGACACAGAGAAACAGAGACACTGTGGCACAGAGACACTGAGACTCAGATGCACTGAGACTCTGAGACACAGAGACACTGAGACACTGAGACTCAGAGATACTGAGACACTGAGACACAGAGACACTGAGACTCTGAGACACAGAGACACTGAGACACAGAGACACTGAGACACTGAGACATTGAGACTCAGAGACACTGAGACACAGAGATACTGAGACACTGAGACACAGAGACACTGAGACTCAGAGACAATGAGAAACAGAGACACTGAGACACTGAGACACTGAGACTCAAAGACACTGAGACACAGAGACACTGAGACACTGAGACTCAGAGACACTGAGACTCAGAGACACTGAGACTCAGAGACACTGAGACACAGAGACACTGAAACTCAGAGACACTGAGACTCAGAGACACTGAGACACAGAGACACTGAGACACCAGACATTGTGACACAGAGACACTGAGACACAGAGACACTGAGACTCAGAGACACTGAGACTCAGGGACACTGAGACACAGAGACACTGAGACTCAGAGACATCGTGACACAGGGACACTGAGACGCAGGGACACTGAGACTCAGAGACACTGAGACACAGAGACACTGAGACTCTGAGACACTGAGACACAGAGAGACTGAGGCACTGAGACGCTGAGACACTGAGCCACTGAGACAATGAGACTCTGAGCTACTGAGACACAGAGACACTGTGGCACTGAGACACAGAGACACAGAGACAAAGAGACACAGAGACACTGAGTCTCTGAGACACTGAGACACTGAGACTCTGAGTCACTGAGACACTGAGACACAGAGACATTGAGACTCTGAGACACTGAGACACAGAGACACTGAGACACCAGACATTGTGACACAGAGACACTGAGACTCAGAGACACTGAGACTCAGAGACACTGAGACACAGAGACACTGAGACTCAGAGACATTGTGACACAGGGACACTGAGACACAGGGACACTGAGACTCAGAGACACTGAGACTCAGAGACACTGAGACTCTGAGACACAGAGACACTGAGACTCAGAGACATTGAGACACTGAGACACTGAGACACAGAGACACTGAGACTCAGACACACTGAGACACTGAGACACTGAGACACAGAGACACTGAGACTCAGAGACACTGAGACACAGAGACACTGAGACACAGAGACACTGAGACACTGAGACTTGCAGAGACACTGAGACTCTGAGACACTGAGACTCAGAGACACTGAGACACTGAGACGCAGAGACACTGAGACTCAGAGACCCTGAGACACAGAGACACTGAGACTCTGAGACACTGAGACACTGAGACACTGAGACACTGACACACTGAGACACTGAGACACAGAGACATTGAGACACAGAGACACTGGGACACAGAGACTCAGAGACACTGAGACACTGAGACACAGGGACACTGAGACACTGAGACAAAGAGACACTGAGACTCTGAGACTCAGAGACACTGAGACACTGAGACACTGAGACACATAGGCACTGAGACACTGAGACACTGATACACAGCGACACTGAGACTCTGAGACACTGAGACTCAGAGACACTGAGACACAGAGACACTGAGGCACAGAGACACTGAGACTCAGAGACACTGAGACACTGAGACACAGAGACACTGAGACACAGAGACTCTGAGACACTGAGACACTGAGACACAGAGACACTGAGACACAGAGACACTGAGACTCTGATACACAGAGACACTGAGACACAGAGTCACAGAGACGCTGAGACACTGAGACACAGAGACACTGAGACACAGAGACACTGAGACACAGAGTCACAGAGACGCTTAGACACTGAGGCACAGAAACACTGTGACTCTGAGACTCAGAGACACTGAGACACTGAGACACAGAGACACTGCGACACAGAGACACTGAGACACTGAGACACAGAGACACTACGACTCTGAGACTCAGAGACTCTGAGACACTGAGACACTGAGAAACTGAGACACTGAGACACTGAGACACTGAGACACTGAGTCTCAGAGACACTGAGACACTGAGAAACAGAGACCCTGAGACTCAGAGACAATGAGACACTGAGACACTGAGACACTGAGACTCTGAGACACTGAGACTCTGACACACAGAGACACTGAGACACTGAGACATTGAGACACAGAGACACTGAGACACAGAGACTCTGAGACACAGAGACACTGAGACACAGAGACACAGAGACACTGAGACTCGGAGACACAGCGACACTGAGACACAGAGACACTGAGACACAGAGACACAGAGACACTGAGACTTAGACTCACTGAGACACAGAGACACTGAGTCACAGAGACACTGAGACACTGAGACACAGAGACTCTGAGACACTGAGACACTGAGACACAGAGACACTGAGACACTGGGACTCTGAGACACAGAGACACAGAGACACTGAGACACTGAGACTCTGAGACACAGAGGCACTGAGACACAGAGACACTGAGACTCAGAGACACTGAGACACAGAGACACTGAGACACTGAGACTCAGAGACACTGAGACACAGAGACACTGAGACACTGAGACTCAGAGACACTTAGACACAGAGACACTGAGACACTGAGACTCAGAGACACTGAGACTCATAGACACTGAGACACAGAGACACTGAGACACTGAGACTCAGAGACACTGAGACTCAGAGACACTGAGACACAGAGACACTGAGACTCAGAGACATTGTGACACAGAGACACTGAGACACAGTGACACTGAGACTCAGAGACACTGAGACACAGAGACACTGAGACACTGAGACTTGCAGAGACACTGAGAATCTGAGACACTGAGACTCAGAGACACTGAGACACAGAGACACTGAGACTCAGAGACCCTGAGACACAGAGACACTGAGACTCTGAGACACTGAGACACTGAGACACTGAGAATCTGAGACTCTGAGACACAGAAACACTGAGACACTGAGACACAGAGACACAGAGACATTGAGACACAGAGACACAGAGACTCAGAGACACTGAGACACTGAGACACAGAGACACTGAGACACTGAGACACTGAGACTCTGAGACACTGAGACTCGGAGACATTGATACTCTGAGACACTGAGCCACACAGAGACACTGAGACACAGAGACACTGAGACACTGAGACACAAAGACACTGAGAGACAGAGACACTGAGACACTGAGACACAGAGACACTGAGACACAGAGTCACAGAGACGCTGAGACACTGAGACACAGAGACACTGTGACTCTGAGACTCAGAGACACTGAGACACTGAGACACAGAGACACTGAGACACTGAGACACTGAGACACAGAGACACTGAGACACAGAGACACTGAGACTCAGAGACTCTGAGACACTGAGACACTGAGACACTGATACACTGATACACTGAGACTCAGAGACACTGTGACACTGAGACACTGAGACAGAGAGACACTGAGACTCAGAGACACTGAGACACAGAGACACTGAGACACTGAGACTCAGAGACACTGTGACACTGAGACACTGAGACACAGAGGCACTGAGACTCAGAGACACTGAGACACTGAGACACTGAGACACAGAGACACTGAGACACTGAGACTGAGAGACACTGAGACACTGAGAATCTGAGACACTGAGACACAGAGACACTGAGACACTGAGACTCTGAGACGCAGAGACAATGAGACACTGAGACACTGAGATACTGATTCACAGAGACACTGAGACACTGCGACTCTGGGACTCTGAGACACAGCGACACTGAGACTCAGAGACACTGAGACTCTGACACACAGAGACACTGAGACACAGAGACACTGAGACAATGAGACACAGAGACACTGAGACACTGAGACTGAGAGACACTGAGACACTGAGACTCTGAGACACAGAGACACAGAGACACTGAGACACTGAGACACTGAGACTCTGAGACGCAGAGACAATGAGACACAGAGACACTGAGATACTGATTCACAGAGACACTGAGACACTGCGACTCTGGGACTCTGAGACACAGCGACACTGAGACAGAGAGACACAGAGACACTGAGACTCTGAGACACTGAGACACAGAGACACTGAGACACTGAGACTCAGTGACACTGAGTCACAGAGACACAGAGACACTGAGACACAGAGACACTGAGACACTGAGACTCAGAGACACTGAGACACAGAGACACTGAGACTCAGAGACACAGAGAAACAGAGACACTGTGGCACAGAGACACTGAGACTCAGATGCACTGAGACTCTGAGACACAGAGACACTGAGACACTGAGACTCAGAGATACTGAGACACTGAGACACAGAGACACTGAGACTCTGAGACACAGAGACACTGAGACACAGAGACACTGAGACACTGAGACATTGAGACTCAGAGACACTGAGACACAGAGATACTGAGACACTGAGACACAGAGACACTGAGACTCAGAGACAATGAGAAACAGAGACACTGAGACACTGAGACACTGAGACTCAAAGACACTGAGACACAGAGACACTGAGACACTGAGACTCAGAGACTCAGAGATACTGAGACACTGAGACACAGAGACACTGAGACTCTGAGACACAGAGACACTGAGACACAGAGACACTGAGACACTGAGACATTGAGACTCAGAGACACTGAGACACAGAGATACTGAGACACTGAGACACAGAGACACTGAGACTCAGAGACAATGAGAAACAGAGACACTGAGACACTGAGACACTGAGACTCAAAGACACTGAGACACAGAGACACTGAGACACTGAGACTCAGAGACACTGAGACTCAGAGACACTGAGACTCAGAGACACTGAGACACAGAGACACTGAAAGTCAGAGACACTGAGACTCAGAGACACTGAGACACAGAGACACTGAGACACCAGACATTGTGACACAGAGACACTGAGACACAGAGACACTGAGACTCAGAGACACTGAGACTCAGAGACACTGAGACACTGAGACTCAGAGATACTGAGACACTGAGACACAGAGACACTGAGACTCTGAGACACAGAGACACTGAGACACAGAGACACTGAGACACTGAGACATTGAGACTCAGAGACACTGAGACACAGAGATACTGAGACACTGAGACACTGAGACACAGAGACACTGAGACTCAGAGACAATGAGAAACAGAGACACTGAGACACTGAGACACTGAGACTCAAAGACACTGAGACACAGAGACACTGAGACACTGAGACTCAGAGACACTGAGACTCAGAGACACTGAGACTCAGAGACACTGAGACACTGAGACATTGAGACTCAGAGACACTGAGACACAGAGACTGAGAGACACTGAGACACTGAGACTCTGAGACACAGAGACACAGAGACACTGAGACACTGAGACACTGAGACTCTGAGACGCAGAGACAATGAGACACAGAGACACTGAGATACTGATTCACAGAGACACTGAGACACTGCGACTCTGGGACTCTGAGACACAGCGACACTGAGACAGAGAGACACAGAGACACTGAGACTCTGAGACACTGAGACACAGAGACACTGAGACACTGAGACTCAGTGACACTGAGTCACAGAGACACAGAGACACTGAGACACAGAGACACTGAGACACTGAGACTCAGAGACACTGAGACACAGAGACACTGAGACTCAGAGACACAGAGAAACAGAGACACTGTGGCACAGAGACACTGAGACTCAGATGCACTGAGACTCTGAGACACAGAGACACTGAGACACTGAGACTCAGAGATACTGAGACACTGAGACACAGAGACACTGAGACTCTGAGACACAGAGACACTGAGACACAGAGACACTGAGACACTGAGACATTGAGACTCAGAGACACTGAGACACAGAGATACTGAGACACTGAGACACAGAGACACTGAGACTCAGAGACAATGAGAAACAGAGACACTGAGACACTGAGACACTGAGACTCAAAGACACTGAGACACAGAGACACTGAGACACTGAGACTCAGAGACTCAGAGATACTGAGACACTGAGACACAGAGACACTGAGACTCTGAGACACAGAGACACTGAGACACAGAGACACTGAGACACTGAGACATTGAGACGCAGAGACACTGAGACACAGAGATACTGAGACACTGAGACACAGAGACACTGAGACTCAGAGACAATGAGAAACAGAGACACTGAGACACTGAGACACTGAGACTCAAAGACACTGAGACACAGAGACACTGAGACACTGAGACTCAGAGACACTGAGACTCAGAGACACTGAGACTCAGAGACACTGAGACACAGAGACACTGAAAGTCAGAGACACTGAGACTCAGAGACACTGAGACACAGAGACACTGAGACACCAGACATTGTGACACAGAGACACTGAGACACAGAGACACTGAGACTCAGAGACACTGAGACTCAGAGACACTGAGACACTGAGACTCAGAGATACTGAGACACTGAGACACAGAGACACTGAGACTCTGAGACACAGAGACACTGAGACACAGAGACACTGAGACACTGAGACATTGAGACTCAGAGACACTGAGACACAGAGATACTGAGACACTGAGACACTGAGACACAGAGACACTGAGACTCAGAGACAATGAGAAACAGAGACACTGAGACACTGAGACACTGAGACTCAAAGACACTGAGACACAGAGACACTGAGACACTGAGACTCAGAGACACTGAGACTCAGAGACACTGAGACTCAGAGACACTGAGACACAGAGACACTGAAAGTCAGAGACACTGAGACTCAGAGACACTGAGACACAGAGACACTGAGACACCAGACATTGTGACACAGAGACACTGAGACACAGAGACACTGAGACTCAGAGACACTGAGACTCAGGGACACTGAGACACAGAGACACTGAGACTCAGAGACATTGTGACACAGGGACACTGAGACGCAGGGACACTGAGACTCAGAGACACTGAGACTCTGAGACACTGAGACACAGAGACACTGAGACTCAGAGACATTGAGACACTGAGACACTGAGACACTGAGACTCAGAGACACTGAGACACTGAGAATTGCAGAGACACTGAGACTCAGAGACACTGAGACACTGAGACACTGAGACTCAGAGACACTGAGACACTGAGACTCAGAGACACTGAGACACAGAGACACTGAGACACAGAGACACTGAGACACTGAGACTTGCAGAGACACTGAGACTCTGAGACACTGAGACTCAGAGACACTGAGACACTGAGACACAGAGACACTGAGACTCAGAGACCCTGAGACACCGAGACACTGAGACTCTGAGACACTGAGACACAGAGACACTGAGACACTGAGACACAGAGACACAGAGACATTGAGACACTGAGACACTGGGACACAGAGACTCAGAGACACTGAGACACTGAGACACAGGGACACTGAGACACTGAGACACAGAGACACTGAGACTCTGAGACTCAGAGACACTGAGACACTGAGACACAGAGACACTGAGACACATAGGCACTGAGACACTGAGACACTGATACACAGAGACACTGAGACTCAGAGACACTGAGACTCAGAGACACTGAGACACAGAGACACTGAGACTCAGAGACACTGAGACACTGAGACACAGAGATACTGAGACACAGAGACTCTGAGACTTTGAGACACTGAGACACTGAGACACAGAGACAGTGAGACTCTGAGACACAGAGGCACTGAGACACAGAGACACTGAGACTCAGAGACACTGAGACACAGAGACACTGAGACACTGAGACACAGAGACACTGAGACTCAGAGACACTGAGACACTGAGACTCAGAGACACTGAGACACTGAGACACTGAGACTCAGAGACGCTGAGACACAGAGACACAGTGACACAGAGACACTGAGACACTGAGACACAGAGACACTGAGACTCAGAGACACTGAGACACAGAGACGCTGAGACTCTGAGACACAGAGACACTGAGACGCTGAGACACAGAGTCACTGAGACACTGAGACACTGAGACACTGAGACACTGAGACACAGAGACACAGAGACTCTGAGACTCTGAGACTCAGAGACACTGAGACACTGAGGCACTGAGGCACTGAGACACTGAGACTCAGAGACAATGAGACACAGAGACACTGAGACTCAGTGACACTGAGACACCGAGACACTGAGACACAGAGACACTGAGACTCTGAGACACTGAGACACAGAGACGCTGAGACTCTGAGACACAGAGACACTGAGACGCTAAGACACAGAGTCACTGAGACACTGAGACACTGAGACTCTGAGACACTGAGACACAGTGACACTGAGACACTGAGACACTGAGACTCTGAGTCGCAGAGACACTGAGACACTGAGACACAGAGACACAGAGACACTGAGACTCTGAGACACAGAGACACTGAGACTCAGAGACACTGAGACACTGAGACACTGAGACTCGGAGACACTAAGGCGCAGAGACACTGAGACACAGAGACACTGAGACACTGAGACTTGCAGAGACACTGAGACACAGAGACGCTGAGACACTGAGACACAGAGACACTGAGACACTGGGACACTGAGACTCTGAGTCGCAGAGACACTGAGACACTGAGACACAGAGACACAGAGACACTGAGACTCTGAGACACAGAGACACTGAGACTCAGAGACACTGAGACACTGAGACACTGAGACTCGGAGACACTAAGGCGCAGAGACACTGAGACACAGAGACACTGAGACACTGAGACTTGCAGAGACACTGAGGCTCTGAGACTCTGAGACTCAGAGACACTGAGACACAGAGACACTGAGACACTGACACTCAGAGGCTCAGAGACACTGAGACACTGAGACAAAGAGACTCTGAGACACTGAGACACAGAGACACTGAGACACTTAGACACTGAGACTCTGAGACACTGAGACACAGAGACACTGAGACACTGAAACACAGAGACACTGAGACTCTGACTCACAGAGACACTGAGGCACAGAGACACTGAGACACAGAGACACTGAGACACTGAGACTCTGAGACTCTGAGAATCTGAGACTCAGAGACACTGAGACACAGAGACACTGAGACACTGAGACACAGAGACACTGAGACACTGAGACACTGAGACTCTGAGACAATGAGACACAGAGACACTGAGACACTAAGACACAGAGACACTGAGACTCTGACACACAGAGACACTGAGTCACAGAGACACTGAGACACAGGGACACTGAGACACTGAGACACTGAGACACAGAGACTCTTAGACACAGAGACACTGAGACTCTGAGACTCTGAGACTCAGAGACACTGAGACACAGAGACACTGAGACACTGAGACTCAGAGACACTGAGACACTGAGACACAGAGACACTGAGACACAGAGACACTGAGACGCTGAGTCACTGAGACACAGAGACACTGAGACACTGAGAACTGAGACTCAGAGACACTGAGACACTGAGACTCAGCGACACTGACACACAGAGACACTGAGACACAGAGACACTGAGACAGTGAGACACTGAGACTCTGAGACACTGAGACACAGAGACACTGAGACACTGAGACACTGAGACACCAAGACTCTGACACACAGAGACACTGAGTCACAGAGACACTGAGACACAGAGACGCTGAGACACGGAGACACAGAGGCACTGAGACACTCAGTCACAGAGACACTGAGACACTGATTCACAGAGACACTGAGACTCAGAGACACAGAGACTCTGAGACACTGAGGCACAGAGACACTGAGACTCAGAGACCCAGAGACACTGAGACACTGAGACACAGAGACGCTGAGACACGGAGACACAGAGGCACTGAGACACTGAGACACAGAGACACTGAGACACAGAGACACTGAGACACTGAGACACAGAGACTCTGAGACACAGAGACACTGAGACACAGAGACACAGAGATACTGAGACTCTGAGACGCAGAGACACAGAGACACTGAGACACTGAGACACTGGGACGCTGAGACACTGAGACACAGAGACACTGAGACACTGAGGCACAGAGACACTGAGACACTGAGACACAGAGTCACTGAGACACAGAGACTCTGAGACACTGGGACACAGAGACACTGAGACACTGAGGCACTGAGACACAGAGACACTGAGACACAGAGACACAGAGACTCTGAGACACTGAGACACAGAGACACTGAGACACTGAGTCACAGAGACACTGAGACACTGAGACACAGAGACTCTGAGACACTGAGACACTTAGACACAGAGACACTGAGACTTAGACTCACTGAGACACAGAGACACTGAGTCACAGAGACACTGAGACACTGAGACACAGTGACTCTGAGACACTAAGACACAGAGACACTGAGACACTGAGACACTGGGACTCTGAGACACAGAGACACTGAGACACAGAGACACTGAGACACTGAGACTCTGAGACACAGAGGCACTGAGACAAAGAGACACTGAGACTCAGAGACACTGAGACACTGAGACTCTGAGATACTGAGACACTGAGACACAGAGACACTGAGACACTGAGGCACAGAAACACTGAGACTTTGAGACACTGAGACACTGAGACACTGAGACACAGAGACTCTGAGACACTGAGACACAGAGACACTGAGACACTGAGACACAGAGACACTGAGACACAGAGACACTGAGACTCTGAGACACGGAGACACAGATACGCTGAGACACTGAGACACAGAGACACTGAGACACTGAGACTCCGAGACTCTGAGACACAGTGACACTGAGACACTGAAACACTGAGACTCAGAGACACTGAGACTCTGAGACACTGAGACACAGAGACACTGAGACACTGAGTCACAGAGACACTGAGACTCAGAGACAGTGAGACACAGGGACACTGAGACTCAGAGACATTGAGACACAGAGACACTGAGACACTGAGACACTGAGACTCAGAGACACTGAGACACAGAGACACTGAGACACTGAGACTCTGAGATACTGAGACACTGAGACACAGAGACACTGAGACACTGAGGCACAGAGACACTGAGACTTTGAGACACTGAGACACTGAGACACTGAGACTCTGAGACACTGAGACACAGAGACACTGAGACACTGAGACACTGAGACACAGAGACACTGAGACTCTGAGACACGGAGACACAGATACGCTGAGACACTGAGACACAGAGACACTGAGACACTGAGACTACGAGACTCTGTGACACAGTGACACTGAGACACTGAGACACTGAGACTCTGAGACACTGAGACACAGTGACACTGAGACACTGAGACACTGAGACTCTGAGTCGCAGAGACACTGAGACACTGAGACACAGAGACACAGAGACACTGAGACTCTGAGACACAGAGACACTGAGACTCAGAGACACTGAGACACTGAGACACTGAGACTCGGAGACACTAAGGCGCAGAGACACTGAGACACAGAGACACTGAGACACTGAGACTTGCAGAGACACTGAGACACAGAGACGCTGAGACACTGAGACACAGAGACACTGAGACACTGAGACACTGAGACTCTGAGTCGCAGAGACACTGAGACACTGAGACACAGAGACACAGAGACACTGAGACTCTGAGACACAGAGACACTGAGACTCAGAGACACTGAGACACTGAGACACTGAGACTCGGAGACACTAAGGCGCAGAGACACTGAGACACAGAGACACTGAGACACTGAGACACTGAGACACTGAGACTTGCAGAGACACTGAGGCTCTGAGACTCTGAGACTCAGAGACACTGAGACACAGAGACACTGAGACACTGACACTCAGAGGCTCAGAGACACTGAGACACTGAGACAAAGAGACTCTGAGACACTGAGACACAGAGACACTGAGACACTTAGACACTGAGACTCTGAGACTCTGAGACACTGAGACACAGAGACACTGAGACACTGAAACACAGAGACACTGAGACTTTGACTCACAGAGACACTGAGGCACAGAGACACTGAGACACAGAGACACTGAGACACTGAGACTCTGAGACTCTGAGAATCTGAGACTCAGAGACACTGAGACACAGAGACACTGAGACACTGAGACACAGAGACACTGAGACACTGAGACACTGAGACTCAGAGACAATGAGACACAGAGACACTGAGACACTAATACAAAGAGACACTGAGACTCTGACACACAGAGACACTGAGTCACAGAGACACTGAGACACAGGGACACTGAGACACTGAGACACTGAGACACAGAGACTCTTAGACACAGAGACACTGAGACTCTGAGACTCTGAGACTCTGAGACACAGAGACACTGAGACACAGAGACACTGAGACACTGAGACTCAGAGACACTGAGACACTGAGACACAGAGACACTGAGACACAGAGACACTGAGACGCTGAGTCACTGAGACACAGAGACACTGAGACACTGAGAACTGAGACTCAGAGACACTGAGACACTGAGACTCAGCGACACTGACACACAGAGACACTGAGACACAGAGACACTGAGACAGTGAGACACTGAGACTCTGAGACACTGAGACACAGAGACACTGAGACACTGAGACACCGAGACACTGAGACTCTGACACACAGAGACACTGAGTCACAGAGACACTGAGACACAGAGACGCTGAGACACGGAGACACAGAGGCACTGAGACACTCAGTCACAGAGACACTGAGACACTGATTCACAGAGACACTGAGACTCAGAGACACAGAGACTCTGAGACACTGAGGCACAGAGACACTGAGACTCAGAGACACAGAGACACTGAGACACTGAGACACAGAGACGCTGAGACACGGAGACACAGAGGCACTGAGACACTGAGACACAGAGACACAGAGACACTGAGACACAGAGACACTGAGACACTGAGACACAGAGACTCTGAGACACAGAGACACTGAGACACAGAGACACAGAGATACTGAGACTCTGAGACGCAGAGACACAGAGACACTGAGACACTGAGACACAGAGACGCTGAGACACTGAGACACTGAGACACAGAGACACAGAGATACTGAGACTCTGAGACGCAGAGACACAGAGACTCTGAGACACTGAGACACAGAGACGCTGAGACACTGAGACACAGAGACACTGAGACACTGAGGCACAGAGACACTGAGACACTGAGACACAGAGTCACTGAGACACAGAGACTCTGAGACACTGGGACACAGAGACACTGAGACACTGAGGCACTGAGACACAGAGACACTGAGACACAGAGACACAGAGACTCTGAGACACTGAGACACAGAGACACTGAGACACTGAGTCACAGAGACACTGAGACACTGAGACACAGAGACTCTGAGACACTGAGACACTTAGACACAGAGACACTGAGACTTAGACTCACTGAGACACAGAGACACTGAGTCACAGAGACACTGAGACACTGAGACACAGTGACTCTGAGACACTAAGACACAGAGACACAGAGACACTGAGACACTGAGACACTGGGACTCTGAGACACAGAGACACTGAGACACAGAGACACTGAGACACTGAGACTCTGAGACACAGAGGCACTGAGACAAAGAGACACTGAGACTCAGAGACACTGAGACACAGAGACACTGAGACACTGAGACACTGAGACTCAGAGACACTGAGACACAGAGACACTGAGACACTGAGACTCTGAGATACTGAGACACTGAGACACAGAGACACTGAGACACTGAGGCACAGGAACACTGAGACTTTGAGACACTGAGACACTGAGACACTGAGACACAGAGACTCTGAGACACTGAGACACAGAGACACTGAGACACTGAGACACAGAGACACTGAGACACAGAGACACTGAGACTCTGAGACACGGAGACACAGATACGCTGAGACACTGAGACACAGAGACACTGAGACACTGAGACTCCGAGACTCTGAGACACAGTGACACTGAGACACTGAGACACTGAGACTCAGAGACACTGAGACTCTGAGACACTGAGACACAGAGACACTGAGACACTGAGTCACAGAGACACTGAGACTCAGAGACAGTGAGACACAGGGACACTGAGACTCAGAGACATTGAGACACAGAGACACTGAGACACTGAGACACTGAGACTCAGAGACACTGAGACACAGAGACACTGAGACACTGAGACTCTGAGATACTGAGACACTGAGACACAGAGACACTGAGACACTGAGGCACAGAGACACTGAGACTTTGAGACACTGAGACACTGAGACACTGAGACACAGAGACTCTGAGACACTGAGACACAGAGACACTGAGACACTGAGACACAGAGACACTGAGACACTGAGACTCCGAGACTCTGAGACACAGTGACACTGAGACACTGAGACACTGAGACTCAGAGACACTGAGACCCTGAGACACTGAGACACAGAGACACTGAGACACTGAGTCACAGAGACACTGAGACTCAGAGACAGTGAGACACAGAGACACTGAGACTCAGAGACACTGAGACACTGAGACACTGAGACACAGAGACACTGAGACACTGAGACACAGAGACACTGAGACTCTGACAAACAGAGACACTGAGACACAGAGACACTGAGACACTGAGACAGAGAGAAACTGAGAAAAGAGACACAGAGACACTGAGACTCTGAGACACAGAGACACTGAGACACTGAGACTCAGAGACACTGAGACACAGAGACACTGAGACACTGAGACACTGAGACTCCGAGACTCTGAGACACAGAGACACTGAGACACTGAGACTCAGAGACACTGAGACACAGAGACACTGAGACACTGAGACACAGAGACACTGAGACTCAGAGACACTGAGACTCAGAGACACTGAGACACTGAGACGCTGAGACACTGAGACACAGAGACACTGAGACACTCAGACACGGAGACACTGAGACACTGAGACACTGAGACTCTGAGACACTGAGACACAGAGACACTGAGACACTGAGACTCTGAGACACAGAGACAGTGAGACACAGAGACACTGAGACACTGATTCACAGAGACACTGAGACACTGAGACACTGGGACTCTGAGACACAGAGACACTGAGACACAGAGACACAGAGACACTGAGACTCTGACACACAGAGACACTGAGACACAGAGACACTGAGACAGTGAGACACAGAGACACTGAGACACAGAGACACTGAGACACTGAGACTCAGAGACACTGAGACACAGAGACACTGAGACTCAGAGACACTTAGACACAGAGACACTGTGGCACAGAGACACTGAGACTCAGAGACACTGAGACTCTGAGACACAGAGACACTGTGACACTGAGACTCAGAGATACTGAGACACTGAGACACAGAGACACTGAGACACTGAGGCACAAAGACACTGAGACACTGAGGCACAGAGACACTGAGACACTGAGACACTGAGACACTGGGACACTGAGAGACAGAGACTCTGAGACACAGAGACACTGAGACACTGAGACACTGAGACACTGAGACACTGAGACACAGAGACACTGAGACACAGAGACACTGAGACTCTGATACACAGAGACACTGAGACACAGAGTCACAGAGACGCTGAGACACTGAGACACAGAGACACTGAGACACAGAGACACTGAGACACAGAGTCACAGAGACGCTTAGACACTGAGGCACAGAAACACTGTGACTCTGAGACTCAGAGACACTGAGACACTGAGACACAGAGACACTGCGACACAGAGACACTGAGACACTGAGACACAGAGACACTACGACTCTGAGACTCAGAGACTCTGAGACACTGAGACACTGAGAAACTGAGACACTGAGACACTGAGACACTGAGTCTCAGAGACACTGAGACACTGAGAAACAGAGACCCTGAGACTCAGAGACAATGAGACACTGAGACACTGAGACACTGAGACTCTGAGACACTGAGACTCTGACACACAGAGACACTGAGACACTGAGACATTGAGACACAGAGACACTGAGACACAGAGACTCTGAGACACAGAGACACTGAGACACAGAGACACAGAGACACTGAGACTCGGAGACACAGCGACACTGAGACACAGAGACACTGAGACACAGAGACACAGAGACACTGAGACTTAGACTCACTGAGACACAGAGACACTGAGTCACAGAGACACTGAGACACTGAGACACAGAGACTCTGAGACACTGAGACACAGAGACACTGAGACACTGGGACTCTGAGACACAGAGACACAGAGACACTGAGACACTGAGACTCTGAGACACAGAGGCACTGAGACACAGAGACACTGAGACTCAGAGACACTGAGACACAGAGACACTGAGACACTGAGACTCAGAGACACTGAGACACAGAGACACTGAGACACTGAGACTCAGAGACACTTAGACACAGAGACACTGAGACACTGAGACTCAGAGACACTGAGACTCAGAGACACTGAGACACAGGGACACTGAGACACTGAGACTCAGAGACACTGAGACTCAGAGACACTGAGACACAGAGACACTGAGACTCAGAGACATTGTGACACAGAGACACTGAGACACAGTGACACTGAGACTCAGAGACACTGAGACACAGAGACACTGAGACACTGAGACTTGCAGAGACACTGAGAATCTGAGACACTGAGACTCAGAGACACTGAGACACAGAGACACTGAGACTCAGAGACCCTGAGACACAGAGACACTGAGACTCTGAGACACTGAGACACTGAGACACTGAGAATCTGAGACTCTGAGACACAGAAACACTGAGACACTGAGACACAGAGACACAGAGACATTGAGACACAGAGACACAGAGACTCAGAGACACTGAGACACTGAGACACAGAGACGCTGAGACACTGAGACACAGAGACACTGAGACTCAGAGACATTGTGACACAGAGACACTGAGACACAGTGACACTGAGACTCAGAGACACTGAGACACAGAGACACTGAGACACTGAGACTTGCAGAGACACTGAGAATCTGAGACACTGAGACTCAGAGACACTGAGACACAGAGACACTGAGACTCAGAGACCCTGAGACACAGAGACACTGAGACTCTGAGACACTGAGACACTGAGACACTGAGAATCTGAGACTCTGAGACACAGAAACACTGAGACACTGAGACACAGAGACACAGAGACATTGAGACACAGAGACACAGAGACTCAGAGACACTGAGACACTGAGACACAGAGACACTGAGACACTGAGACACAGAGACACTGAGACTCTGAGACACTGAGACTCGGAGACATTGATACTCTGAGACACTGAGCCACACAGAGACACTGAGACACAGAGACACTGAGACACTGAGACACAAAGACACTGAGAGACAGAGACACTGAGACACTGAGACACAGAGACACTGAGACACAGAGTCACAGAGACGCTGAGACACTGAGACACAGAGACACTGTGACTCTGAGACTCAGAGACACTGAGACACTGAGACACAGAGACACTGAGACACTGAGACACTGAGACACAGAGACACTGAGACACTGAGACTCTGAGACGCAGAGACAATGAGACACTGAGACACTGAGATACTGATTCACAGAGACACTGAGACACTGCGACTCTGGGACTCTGAGACACAGCGACACTGAGACTCAGAGACACTGAGACTCTGACACACAGAGACACTGAGACACAGAGACACTGAGACAATGAGACACAGAGACACTGAGACACTGAGACTGAGAGACACTGAGACACTGAGACACTGAGACTCTGAGACACAGAGACACAGAGACACTGAGACACTGAGACACTGAGACTCTGAGACGCAGAGACAATGAGACACAGAGACACTGAGATACTGATTCACAGAGACACTGAGACACTGCGACTCTGGGACTCTGAGACACAGCGACACTGAGACAGAGAGACACAGAGACACTGAGACTCTGAGACACTGAGACACAGAGACACTGAGACACTGAGACTCAGTGACACTGAGTCACAGAGACACAGAGACACTGAGACACAGAGACACTGAGACACTGAGACTCAGAGACACTGAGACACAGAGACACTGAGACTCAGAGACACAGAGAAACAGAGACACTGTGGCACAGAGACACTGAGACTCAGATGCACTGAGACTCTGAGACACAGAGACACTGAGACACTGAGACTCAGAGATACTGAGACACTGAGACACAGAGACACTGAGACTCTGAGACACAGAGACACTGAGACACAGAGACACTGAGACACTGAGACATTGAGACTCAGAGACACTGAGACACAGAGATACTGAGACACTGAGACACAGAGACACTGAGACTCAGAGACAATGAGAAACAGAGACACTGAGACACTGAGACACTGAGACTCAAAGACACTGAGACACAGAGACACTGAGACACTGAGACTCAGAGACACTGAGACTCAGAGACACTGAGACTCAGAGACACTGAGACACAGAGACACTGAAACTCAGAGACACTGAGACTCAGAGACACTGAGACACAGAGACACTGAGACACCAGACATTGTGACACAGAGACACTGAGACACAGAGACACTGAGACTCAGAGACACTGAGACTCAGGGACACTGAGACACAGAGACACTGAGACTCAGAGACATCGTGACACAGGGACACTGAGACGCAGGGACACTGAGACTCAGAGACACTGAGACACAGAGACACTGAGACTCTGAGACACTGAGACACAGAGAGACTGAGGCACTGAGACGCTGAGACACTGAGCCACTGAGACAATGAGACTCTGAGCTACTGAGACACAGAGACACTGTGGCACTGAGACACAGAGACACAGAGACAAAGAGACACAGAGACACTGAGTCTCTGAGACACTGAGACACTGAGACTCTGAGTCACTGAGACACTGAGACACAGAGACATTGAGACTCTGAGACACTGAGACACAGAGACACTGAGACACCAGACATTGTGACACAGAGACACTGAGACTCAGAGACACTGAGACTCAGAGACACTGAGACACAGAGACACTGAGACTCAGAGACATTGTGACACAGGGACACTGAGACACAGGGACACTGAGACTCAGAGACACTGAGACTCAGAGACACTGAGACTCTGAGACACAGAGACACTGAGACTCAGAGACATTGAGACACTGAGACACTGAGACACAGAGACACTGAGACTCAGACACACTGAGACACTGAGACACTGAGACACAGAGACACTGAGACTCAGAGACACTGAGACACAGAGACACTGAGACACAGAGACACTGAGACACTGAGACTTGCAGAGACACTGAGACTCTGAGACACTGAGACTCAGAGACACTGAGACACTGAGACGCAGAGACACTGAGACTCAGAGACCCTGAGACACAGAGACACTGAGACTCTGAGACACTGAGACACTGAGACACTGAGACACTGACACACTGAGACACTGAGACACAGAGACATTGAGACACAGAGACACTGGGACACAGAGACTCAGAGACACTGAGACACTGAGACACAGGGACACTGAGACACTGAGACAAAGAGACACTGAGACTCTGAGACTCAGAGACACTGAGACACTGAGACACTGAGACACATAGGCACTGAGACACTGAGACACTGATACACAGCGACACTGAGACTCTGAGACACTGAGACTCAGAGACACTGAGACACAGAGACACTGAGGCACAGAGACACTGAGACTCAGAGACACTGAGACACTGAGACACAGAGACACTGAGACACAGAGACTCTGAGACACTGAGACACTGAGACACAGAGACACTGAGACACAGAGACACTGAGACTCTGATACACAGAGACACTGAGACACAGAGTCACAGAGACGCTGAGACACTGAGACACAGAGACACTGAGACACAGAGACACTGAGACACAGAGTCACAGAGACGCTTAGACACTGAGGCACAGAAACACTGTGACTCTGAGACTCAGAGACACTGAGACACTGAGACACAGAGACACTGCGACACAGAGACACTGAGACACTGAGACACAGAGACACTACGACTCTGAGACTCAGAGACTCTGAGACACTGAGACACTGAGAAACTGAGACACTGAGACACTGAGACACTGAGACACTGAGTCTCAGAGACACTGAGACACTGAGAAACAGAGACCCTGAGACTCAGAGACAATGAGACACTGAGACACTGAGACACTGAGACTCTGAGACACTGAGACTCTGACACACAGAGACACTGAGACACTGAGACACAGAGACACTGAGACACAGAGACTCTGAGACACAGAGACACTGAGACACAGAGACACAGAGACACTGAGACTCGGAGACACAGCGACACTGAGACACAGAGACACTGAGACACAGAGACACAGAGACACTGAGACTTAGACTCACTGAGACACAGAGACACTGAGTCACAGAGACACTGAGACACTGAGACACAGAGACTCTGAGACACTGAGACACTGAGACACAGAGACACTGAGACACTGGGACTCTGAGACACAGAGACACAGAGACACTGAGACACTGAGACTCTGAGACACAGAGGCACTGAGACACAGAGACACTGAGACTCAGAGACACTGAGACACAGAGACACTGAGACACTGAGACTCAGAGACACTGAGACACAGAGACACTGAGACACTGAGACTCAGAGACACTTAGACACAGAGACACTGAGACACTGAGACTCAGAGACACTGAGACTCATAGACACTGAGACACAGAGACACTGAGACACTGAGACTCAGAGACACTGAGACTCAGAGACACTGAGACACAGAGACACTGAGACTCAGAGACATTGTGACACAGAGACACTGAGACACAGTGACACTGAGACTCAGAGACACTGAGACACAGAGACACTGAGACACTGAGACTTGCAGAGACACTGAGAATCTGAGACACTGAGACTCAGAGACACTGAGACACAGAGACACTGAGACTCAGAGACCCTGAGACACAGAGACACTGAGACTCTGAGACACTGAGACACTGAGACACTGAGAATCTGAGGCTCTGAGACACAGAAACACTGAGACACTGAGACACAGAGACACAGAGACATTGAGACACAGAGACACAGAGACTCAGAGACACTGAGACACTGAGACACAGAGACACTGAGACACTGAGACACTGAGACTCTGAGACACTGAGACTCGGAGACATTGATACTCTGAGACACTGAGCCACACAGAGACACTGAGACACAGAGACACTGAGACACTGAGACACAAAGACACTGAGAGACAGAGACACTGAGACACTGAGACACAGAGACACTGAGACACAGAGTCACAGAGACGCTGAGACACTGAGACACAGAGACACTGTGACTCTGAGACTCAGAGACACTGAGACACTGAGACACAGAGACACTGAGACACTGAGACACTGAGACACAGAGACACTGAGACACAGAGACACTGAGACTCAGAGACTCTGAGACACTGAGACACTGAGACACTGATACACTGATACACTGAGACTCAGAGACACTGTGACACTGAGACACTGAGACAGAGAGACACTGAGACTCAGAGACACTGAGACACAGAGACACTGAGACACTGAGACTCAGAGACACTGTGACACTGAGACACTGAGACACAGAGGCACTGAGACTCAGAGACACTGAGACACTGAGACACTGAGACACAGAGACACTGAGACACTGAGACTGAGAGACACTGAGACACTGAGAATCTGAGACACTGAGACACAGAGACACTGAGACACTGAGACTCTGAGACGCAGAGACAATGAGACACTGAGACACTGAGATACTGATTCACAGAGACACTGAGACACTGCGACTCTGGGACTCTGAGACACAGCGACACTGAGACTCAGAGACACTGAGACTCTGACACACAGAGACACTGAGACACAGAGACACTGAGACAATGAGACACAGAGACACTGAGACACTGAGACTGAGAGACACTGAGACACTGAGACACTGAGACTCTGAGACACAGAGACACAGAGACACTGAGACACTGAGACACTGAGACTCTGAGACGCAGAGACAATGAGACACAGAGACACTGAGATACTGATTCACAGAGACACTGAGACACTGCGACTCTGGGACTCTGAGACACAGCGACACTGAGACAGAGAGACACAGAGACACTGAGACTCTGAGACACTGAGACACAGAGACACTGAGACACTGAGACTCAGTGACACTGAGTCACAGAGACACAGAGACACTGAGACACAGAGACACTGAGACACTGAGACTCAGAGACACTGAGACACAGAGACACTGAGACTCAGAGACACAGAGAAACAGAGACACTGTGGCACAGAGACACTGAGACTCAGATGCACTGAGACTCTGAGACACAGAGACACTGAGACACTGAGACTCAGAGATACTGAGACACTGAGACACAGAGACACTGAGACTCTGAGACACAGAGACACTGAGACACAGAGACACTGAGACACTGAGACATTGAGACTCAGAGACACTGAGACACAGAGACACAGAGACACTGAGACTCAGAGACAATGAGAAACAGAGACACTGAGACACTGAGACACTGAGACTCAAAGACACTGAGACACAGAGACACTGAGACACTGAGACTCAGAGACTCAGAGATACTGAGACACTGAGACACAGAGACACTGAGACTCTGAGACACAGAGACACTGAGACACAGAGACACTGAGACACTGAGACATTGAGACTCAGAGACACTGAGACACAGAGATACTGAGACACTGAGACACAGAGACACTGAGACTCAGAGACAATGAGAAACAGAGACACTGAGACACTGAGACACTGAGACTCAAAGACACTGAGACACAGAGACACTGAGACACTGAGACTCAGAGACACTGAGACTCAGAGACACTGAGACTCAGAGACACTGAGACACAGAGACACTGAAAGTCAGAGACACTGAGACTCAGAGACACTGAGACACAGAGACACTGAGACACCAGACATTGTGACACAGAGACACTGAGACACAGAGACACTGAGACTCAGAGACACTGAGACTCAGAGACACTGAGACACTGAGACTCAGAGATACTGAGACACTGAGACACAGAGACACTGAGACTCTGAGACACAGAGACACTGAGACACAGAGACACTGAGACACTGAGACATTGAGACTCAGAGACACTGAGACACAGAGATACTGAGACACTGAGACACTGAGACACAGAGACACTGAGACTCAGAGACAATGAGAAACAGAGACACTGAGACACTGAGACACTGAGACTCAAAGACACTGAGACACAGAGACACTGAGACACTGAGACTCAGAGACACTGAGACTCAGAGACACTGAGACTCAGAGACACTGAGACACAGAGACACTGAGACACTGAGACATTGAGACTCAGAGACACTGAGACACAGAGACTGAGAGACACTGAGACACTGAGACTCTGAGACACAGAGACACAGAGACACTGAGACACTGAGACACTGAGACTCTGAGACGCAGAGACAATGAGACACAGAGACACTGAGATACTGATTCACAGAGACACTGAGACACTGCGACTCTGGGACTCTGAGACACAGCGACACTGAGACAGAGAGACACAGAGACACTGAGACTCTGAGACACTGAGACACAGAGACACTGAGACACTGAGACTCAGTGACACTGAGTCACAGAGACACAGAGACACTGAGACACAGAGACACTGAGACACTGAGACTCAGAGACACTGAGACACAGAGACACTGAGACTCAGAGACACAGAGAAACAGAGACACTGTGGCACAGAGACACTGAGACTCAGATGCACTGAGACTCTGAGACACAGAGACACTGAGACACTGAGACTCAGAGATACTGAGACACTGAGACACAGAGACACTGAGACTCTGAGACACAGAGACACTGAGACACAGAGACACTGAGACACTGAGACATTGAGACTCAGAGACACTGAGACACAGAGATACTGAGACACTGAGACACAGAGACACTGAGACTCAGAGACAATGAGAAACAGAGACACTGAGACACTGAGACACTGAGACTCAAAGACACTGAGACACAGAGACACTGAGACACTGAGACTCAGAGACTCAGAGATACTGAGACACTGAGACACAGAGACACTGAGACTCTGAGACACAGAGACACTGAGACACAGAGACACTGAGACACTGAGACATTGAGACTCAGAGACACTGAGACACAGAGATACTGAGACACTGAGACACAGAGACACTGAGACTCAGAGACAATGAGAAACAGAGACACTGAGACACTGAGACACTGAGACTCAAAGACACTGAGACACAGAGACACTGAGACACTGAGACTCAGAGACACTGAGACTCAGAGACACTGAGACTCAGAGACACTGAGACACAGAGACACTGAAAGTCAGAGACACTGAGACTCAGAGACACTGAGACACAGAGACACTGAGACACCAGACATTGTGACACAGAGACACTGAGACACAGAGACACTGAGACTCAGAGACACTGAGACTCAGAGACACTGAGACACTGAGACTCAGAGATACTGAGACACTGAGACACAGAGACACTGAGACTCTGAGACACAGAGACACTGAGACACAGAGACACTGAGACACTGAGACATTGAGACTCAGAGACACTGAGACACAGAGATACTGAGACACTGAGACACTGAGACACAGAGACACTGAGACTCAGAGACAATGAGAAACAGAGACACTGAGACACTGAGACACTGAGACTCAAAGACACTGAGACACAGAGACACTGAGACACTGAGACTCAGAGACACTGAGACTCAGAGACACTGAGACTCAGAGACACTGAGACACAGAGACACTGAAAGTCAGAGACACTGAGACTCAGAGACACTGAGACACAGAGACACTGAGACACCAGACATTGTGACACAGAGACACTGAGACACAGAGACACTGAGACTCAGAGACACTGAGACTCAGGGACACTGAGACACAGAGACACTGAGACTCAGAGACATTGTGACACAGGGACACTGAGACGCAGGGACACTGAGACTCAGAGACACTGAGACTCTGAGACACTGAGACACAGAGACACTGAGACTCAGAGACATTGAGACACTGAGACACTGAGACACTGAGACTCAGAGACACTGAGACACTGAGAATTGCAGAGACACTGAGACTCAGAGACACTGAGACACTGAGACACTGAGACTCAGAGACACTGAGACACTGAGACTCAGAGACACTGAGACACAGAGACACTGAGACACAGAGACACTGAGACACTGAGACTTGCAGAGACACTGAGACTCTGAGACACTGAGACTCAGAGACACTGAGACACTGAGACACAGAGACACTGAGACTCAGAGACCCTGAGACACCGAGACACTGAGACTCTGAGACACTGAGACACAGAGACACTGAGACACTGAGACACAGAGACACAGAGACATTGAGACACTGAGACACTGGGACACAGAGACTCAGAGACACTGAGACACTGAGACACAGGGACACTGAGACACTGAGACACAGAGACACTGAGACTCTGAGACTCAGAGACACTGAGACACTGAGACACAGAGACACTGAGACACATAGGCACTGAGACACTGAGACACTGATACACAGAGACACTGAGACTCAGAGACACTGAGACTCAGAGACACTGAGACACAGAGACACTGAGACTCAGAGACACTGAGACACTGAGACACAGAGATACTGAGACACAGAGACTCTGAGACTTTGAGACACTGAGACACTGAGACACAGAGACAGTGAGACTCTGAGACACAGAGGCACTGAGACACAGAGACACTGAGACTCAGAGACACTGAGACACAGAGACACTGAGACACTGAGACACAGAGACACTGAGACTCAGAGACACTGAGACACTGAGACTCAGAGACACTGAGACACTGAGACACTGAGACTCAGAGACGCTGAGACACAGAGACACAGTGACACAGAGACACTGAGACACTGAGACACAGAGACACTGAGACTCAGAGACACTGAGACACAGAGACGCTGAGACTCTGAGACACAGAGACACTGAGACGCTGAGACACAGAGTCACTGAGACACTGAGACACTGAGACACTGAGACACTGAGACACAGAGACACAGAGACTCTGAGACTCTGAGACTCAGAGACACTGAGACACTGAGGCACTGAGGCACTGAGACACTGAGACTCAGAGACAATGAGACACAGAGACACTGAGACTCAGTGACACTGAGACACCGAGACACTGAGACACAGAGACACTGAGACTCTGAGACACTGAGACACAGAGACGCTGAGACTCTGAGACACAGAGACACTGAGACGCTAAGACACAGAGTCACTGAGACACTGAGACACTGAGACTCTGAGACACTGAGACACAGTGACACTGAGACACTGAGACACTGAGACTCTGAGTCGCAGAGACACTGAGACACTGAGACACAGAGACACAGAGACACTGAGACTCTGAGACACAGAGACACTGAGACTCAGAGACACTGAGACACTGAGACACTGAGACTCGGAGACACTAAGGCGCAGAGACACTGAGACACAGAGACACTGAGACACTGAGACTTGCAGAGACACTGAGACACAGAGACGCTGAGACACTGAGACACAGAGACACTGAGACACTGGGACACTGAGACTCTGAGTCGCAGAGACACTGAGACACTGAGACACAGAGACACAGAGACACTGAGACTCTGAGACACAGAGACACTGAGACTCAGAGACACTGAGACACTGAGACACTGAGACTCGGAGACACTAAGGCGCAGAGACACTGAGACACAGAGACACTGAGACACTGAGACTTGCAGAGACACTGAGGCTCTGAGACTCTGAGACTCAGAGACACTGAGACACAGAGACACTGAGACACTGACACTCAGAGGCTCAGAGACACTGAGACACTGAGACAAAGAGACTCTGAGACACTGAGACACAGAGACACTGAGACACTTAGACACTGAGACTCTGAGACACTGAGACACAGAGACACTGAGACACTGAAACACAGAGACACTGAGACTCTGACTCACAGAGACACTGAGGCACAGAGACACTGAGACACAGAGACACTGAGACACTGAGACTCTGAGACTCTGAGAATCTGAGACTCAGAGACACTGAGACACAGAGACACTGAGACACTGAGACACAGAGACACTGAGACACTGAGACACTGAGACTCTGAGACAATGAGACACAGAGACACTGAGACACTAAGACACAGAGACACTGAGACTCTGACACACAGAGACACTGAGTCACAGAGACACTGAGACACAGGGACACTGAGACACTGAGACACTGAGACACAGAGACTCTTAGACACAGAGACACTGAGACTCTGAGACTCTGAGACTCTGAGACTCAGAGACACTGAGACACAGAGACACTGAGACACTGAGACTCAGAGACACTGAGACACTGAGACACAGAGACACTGAGACACAGAGACACTGAGACGCTGAGTCACTGAGACACAGAGACACTGAGACACTGAGAACTGAGACTCAGAGACACTGAGACACTGAGACTCAGCGACACTGACACACAGAGACACTGAGACACAGAGACACTGAGACAGTGAGACACTGAGACTCTGAGACACTGAGACACAGAGACACTGAGACACTGAGACACTGAGACACCAAGACTCTGACACACAGAGACACTGAGTCACAGAGACACTGAGACACAGAGACGCTGAGACACGGAGACACAGAGGCACTGAGACACTCAGTCACAGAGACACTGAGACACTGATTCACAGAGACACTGAGACTCAGAGACACAGAGACTCTGAGACACTGAGGCACAGAGACACTGAGACTCAGAGACCCAGAGACACTGAGACACTGAGACACAGAGACGCTGAGACACGGAGACACAGAGGCACTGAGACACTGAGACACAGAGACACTGAGACACAGAGACACTGAGACACTGAGACACAGAGACTCTGAGACACAGAGACACTGAGACACAGAGACACAGAGATACTGAGACTCTGAGACGCAGAGACACAGAGACACTGAGACACTGAGACACTGAGACGCTGAGACACTGAGACGCTGAGACACAGAGTCACTGAGACACTGAGACACTGAGACACTGAGACACTGAGACACAGAGACACAGAGACTCTGAGACTCTGAGACTCAGAGACACTGAGACACTGAGGCACTGAGGCACTGAGACACTGAGACTCAGAGACAATGAGACACAGAGACACTGAGACTCAGTGACACTGAGACACCGAGACACTGAGACACAGAGACACTGAGACTCTGAGACACTGAGACACAGAGACGCTGAGACTCTGAGACACAGAGACACTGAGACGCTAAGACACAGAGTCACTGAGACACTGAGACACTGAGACTCTGAGACACTGAGACACAGTGACACTGAGACACTGAGACACTGAGACTCTGAGTCGCAGAGACACTGAGACACTGAGACACAGAGACACAGAGACACTGAGACTCTGAGACACAGAGACACTGAGACTCAGAGACACTGAGACACTGAGACACTGAGACTCGGAGACACTAAGGCGCAGAGACACTGAGACACAGAGACACTGAGACACTGAGACTTGCAGAGACACTGAGACACAGAGACGCTGAGACACTGAGACACAGAGACACTGAGACACTGGGACACTGAGACTCTGAGTCGCAGAGACACTGAGACACTGAGACACAGAGACACAGAGACACTGAGACTCTGAGACACAGAGACACTGAGACTCAGAGACACTGAGACACTGAGACACTGAGACTCGGAGACACTAAGGCGCAGAGACACTGAGACACAGAGACACTGAGACACTGAGACTTGCAGAGACACTGAGGCTCTGAGACTCTGAGACTCAGAGACACTGAGACACAGAGACACTGAGACACTGACACTCAGAGGCTCAGAGACACTGAGACACTGAGACAAAGAGACTCTGAGACACTGAGACACAGAGACACTGAGACACTTAGACACTGAGACTCTGAGACACTGAGACACAGAGACACTGAGACACTGAAACACAGAGACACTGAGACTCTGACTCACAGAGACACTGAGGCACAGAGACACTGAGACACAGAGACACTGAGACACTGAGACTCTGAGACTCTGAGAATCTGAGACTCAGAGACACTGAGACACAGAGACACTGAGACACTGAGACACAGAGACACTGAGACACTGAGACACTGAGACTCTGAGACAATGAGACACAGAGACACTGAGACACTAAGACACAGAGACACTGAGACTCTGACACACAGAGACACTGAGTCACAGAGACACTGAGACACAGGGACACTGAGACACTGAGACACTGAGACACAGAGACTCTTAGACACAGAGACACTGAGACTCTGAGACTCTGAGACTCTGAGACTCAGAGACACTGAGACACAGAGACACTGAGACACTGAGACTCAGAGACACTGAGACACTGAGACACAGAGACACTGAGACACAGAGACACTGAGACGCTGAGTCACTGAGACACAGAGACACTGAGACACTGAGAACTGAGACTCAGAGACACTGAGACACTGAGACTCAGCGACACTGACACACAGAGACACTGAGACACAGAGACACTGAGACAGTGAGACACTGAGACTCTGAGACACTGAGACACAGAGACACTGAGACACTGAGACACTGAGACACCAAGACTCTGACACACAGAGACACTGAGTCACAGAGACACTGAGACACAGAGACGCTGAGACACGGAGACACAGAGGCACTGAGACACTCAGTCACAGAGACACTGAGACACTGATTCACAGAGACACTGAGACTCAGAGACACAGAGACTCTGAGACACTGAGGCACAGAGACACTGAGACTCAGAGACCCAGAGACACTGAGACACTGAGACACAGAGACGCTGAGACACGGAGACACAGAGGCACTGAGACACTGAGACACAGAGACACTGAGACACAGAGACACTGAGACACTGAGACACAGAGACTCTGAGACACAGAGACACTGAGACACAGAGACACAGAGATACTGAGACTCTGAGACGCAGAGACACAGAGACACTGAGACACTGAGACACTGAGACGCTGAGACACTGAGACACAGAGACACTGAGACACTGAGGCACAGAGACACTGAGACACTGAGACACAGAGTCACTGAGACACAGAGACTCTGAGACACTGGGACACAGAGACACTGAGACACTGAGGCACTGAGACACAGAGACACTGAGACACAGAGACACAGAGACTCTGAGACACTGAGACACAGAGACACTGAGACACTGAGTCACAGAGACACTGAGACACTGAGACACAGAGACTCTGAGACACTGAGACACTTAGACACAGAGACACTGAGACTTAGACTCACTGAGACACAGAGACACTGAGTCACAGAGACACTGAGACACTGAGACACAGTGACTCTGAGACACTAAGACACAGAGACACTGAGACACTGAGACACTGGGACTCTGAGACACAGAGACACTGAGACACGGAGACACTGAGACACTGAGACTCTGAGACACAGAGGCACTGAGACAAAGAGACACTGAGACTCAGAGACACTGAGACACTGAGACTCTGAGATACTGAGACACTGAGACACAGAGACACTGAGACACTGAGGCACAGAAACACTGAGACTTTGAGACACTGAGACACTGAGACACTGAGACACAGAGACTCTGAGACACTGAGACACAGAGACACTGAGACACTGAGACACAGAGACACTGAGACACAGAGACACTGAGACTCTGAGACACGGAGACACAGATACGCTGAGACACTGAGACACAGAGACACTGAGACACTGAGACTCCGAGACTCTGAGACACAGTGACACTGAGACACTGAAACACTGAGACTCAGAGACACTGAGACTCTGAGACACTGAGACACAGAGACACTGAGACACTGAGTCACAGAGACACTGAGACTCAGAGACAGTGAGACACAGGGACACTGAGACTCAGAGACATTGAGACACAGAGACACTGAGACACTGAGACACTGAGACTCAGAGACACTGAGACACAGAGACACTGAGACACTGAGACTCTGAGATACTGAGACACTGAGACACAGAGACACTGAGACACTGAGGCACAGAGACACTGAGACTTTGAGACACTGAGACACTGAGACACTGAGACACAGAGACTCTGAGACACTGAGACACAGAGACACTGAGACACTGAGACACTGAGACACAGAGACACTGAGACTCTGAGACACGGAGACACAGATACGCTGAGACACTGAGACACAGAGACACTGAGACACTGAGACTACGAGACTCTGTGACACAGTGACACTGAGACACTGAGACACTGAGACTCTGAGACACTGAGACACAGTGACACTGAGACACTGAGACACTGAGACTCTGAGTCGCAGAGACACTGAGACACTGAGACACAGAGACACAGAGACACTGAGACTCTGAGACACAGAGACACTGAGACTCAGAGACACTGAGACACTGAGACACTGAGACTCGGAGACACTAAGGCGCAGAGACACTGAGACACAGAGACACTGAGACACTGAGACTTGCAGAGACACTGAGACACAGAGACGCTGAGACACTGAGACACAGAGACACTGAGACACTGAGACACTGAGACTCTGAGTCGCAGAGACACTGAGACACTGAGACACAGAGACACAGAGACACTGAGACTCTGAGACACAGAGACACTGAGACTCAGAGACACTGAGACACTGAGACACTGAGACTCGGAGACACTAAGGCGCAGAGACACTGAGACACAGAGACACTGAGACACTGAGACACTGAGACACTGAGACTTGCAGAGACACTGAGGCTCTGAGACTCTGAGACTCAGAGACACTGAGACACAGAGACAAAGAGACTCTGAGACACTGAGACACAGAGACACTGAGACACTTAGACACTGAGACTCTGAGACTCTGAGACACTGAGACACAGAGACACTGAGACACTGAAACACAGAGACACTGAGACTTTGACTCACAGAGACACTGAGGCACAGAGACACTGAGACACAGAGACACTGAGACACTGAGACTCTGAGACTCTGAGAATCTGAGACTCAGAGACACTGAGACACAGAGACACTGAGACACTGAGACACAGAGACACTGAGACACTGAGACTCAGAGACAATGAGACACAGAGACACTGAGACACTAAGACAAAGAGACACTGAGACTCTGACACACAGAGACACTGAGTCACAGAGACACTGAGACACAGGGACACTGAGACACTGAGACACTGAGACACAGAGACTCTTAGACACAGAGACACTGAGACTCTGAGACTCTGAGACTCTGAGACACAGAGACACTGAGACACAGAGACACTGAGACACTGAGACTCAGAGACACTGAGACACTGAGACACAGAGACACTGAGACACAGAGACACTGAGACGCTGAGTCACTGAGACACAGAGACACTGAGACACTGAGAACTGAGACTCAGAGACACTGAGACACTGAGACTCAGCGACACTGACACACAGAGACACTGAGACACAGAGACACTGAGACAGTGAGACACTGAGACTCTGAGACACTGAGACACAGAGACACTGAGACACTGAGACACCGAGACACTGAGACTCTGACACACAGAGACACTGAGTCACAGAGACACTGAGACACAGAGACGCTGAGACACGGAGACACAGAGGCACTGAGACACTCAGTCACAGAGACACTGAGACACTGATTCACAGAGACACTGAGACTCAGAGACACAGAGACTCTGAGACACTGAGGCACAGAGACACTGAGACTCAGAGACACAGAGACACTGAGACACTGAGACACAGAGACGCTGAGACACGGAGACACAGAGGCACTGAGACACTGAGACACAGAGACACAGAGACACTGAGACACAGAGACACTGAGACACTGAGACACAGAGACTCTGAGACACAGAGACACTGAGACACAGAGACACAGAGATACTGAGACTCTGAGACGCAGAGACACAGAGACACTGAGACACTGAGACACAGAGACGCTGAGACACTGAGACACTGAGACACAGAGACACAGAGATACTGAGACTCTGAGACGCAGAGACACAGAGACACTGAGACACTGAGACACAGAGACGCTGAGACACTGAGACACAGAGACACTGAGACACTGAGGCACAGAGACACTGAGACACTGAGACACAGAGTCACTGAGACACAGAGACTCTGAGACACTGGGACACAGAGACACTGAGACACTGAGGCACTGAGACACAGAGACACTGAGACACAGAGACACAGAGACTCTGAGACACTGAGACACAGAGACACTGAGACACTGAGTCACAGAGACACTGAGACACTGAGACACAGAGACTCTGAGACACTGAGACACTTAGACACAGAGACACTGAGACTTAGACTCACTGAGACACAGAGACACTGAGTCACAGAGACACTGAGACACTGAGACACAGTGACTCTGAGACACTAAGACACAGAGACACAGAGACACTGAGACACTGGGACTCTGAGACACAGAGACACTGAGACTCAGAGACACTGAGACACTGAGACACTGAGACTCGGAGACACTAAGGCGCAGAGACACTGAGACACAGAGACACTGACACAGTGACACTGAGACACAGTGACACTGAGACACTGAGACACTGAGACTCTGAGTCGCAGAGACACTGAGACACTGAGACACAGAGACACAGAGACACTGAGACTCTGAGACACAGAGACACTGAGACTCAGAGACACTGAGACACTGAGACACTGAGACTCGGAGACACTAAGGCGCAGAGACACTGAGACACAGAGACACTGAGACACTGAGACTTGCAGAGACACTGAGACACAGAGACGCTGAGACACTGAGACACAGAGACACTGAGACACTGAGACACTGAGACTCTGAGTCGCAGAGACACTGAGACACTGAGACACAGAGACACAGAGACACTGAGACTCTGAGACACAGAGACACTGAGACTCAGAGACACTGAGACACTGAGACACTGAGACTCGGAGACACTAAGGCGCAGAGACACTGAGACACAGAGACACTGAGACACTGAGACACTGAGACACTGAGACTTGCAGAGACACTGAGGCTCTGAGACTCTGAGACTCAGAGACACTGAGACACAGAGACAAAGAGACTCTGAGACACTGAGACACAGAGACACTGAGACACTTAGACACTGAGACTCTGAGACTCTGAGACACTGAGACACAGAGACACTGAGACACTGAAACACAGAGACACTGAGACTTTGACTCACAGAGACACTGAGGCACAGAGACACTGAGACACAGAGACACTGAGACACTGAGACTCTGAGACTCTGAGAATCTGAGACTCAGAGACACTGAGACACAGAGACACTGAGACACTGAGACACAGAGACACTGAGACACTGAGACTCAGAGACAATGAGACACAGAGACACTGAGACACTAAGACAAAGAGACACTGAGACTCTGACACACAGAGACACTGAGTCACAGAGACACTGAGACACAGGGACACTGAGACACTGAGACACTGAGACACAGAGACTCTTAGACACAGAGACACTGAGACTCTGAGACTCTGAGACTCTGAGACACAGAGACACTGAGACACAGAGACACTGAGACACTGAGACTCAGAGACACTGAGACACTGAGACACAGAGACACTGAGACACAGAGACACTGAGACGCTGAGTCACTGAGACACAGAGACACTGAGACACTGAGAACTGAGACTCAGAGACACTGAGACACTGAGACTCAGCGACACTGACACACAGAGACACTGAGACACAGAGACACTGAGACAGTGAGACACTGAGACTCTGAGACACTGAGACACAGAGACACTGAGACACTGAGACACCGAGACACTGAGACTCTGACACACAGAGACACTGAGTCACAGAGACACTGAGACACAGAGACGCTGAGACACGGAGACACAGAGGCACTGAGACACTCAGTCACAGAGACACTGAGACACTGATTCACAGAGACACTGAGACTCAGAGACACAGAGACTCTGAGACACTGAGGCACAGAGACACTGAGACTCAGAGACACAGAGACACTGAGACACTGAGACACAGAGACGCTGAGACACGGAGACACAGAGGCACTGAGACACTGAGACACAGAGACACAGAGACACTGAGACACAGAGACACTGAGACACTGAGACACAGAGACTCTGAGACACAGAGACACTGAGACACAGAGACACAGAGATACTGAGACTCTGAGACGCAGAGACACAGAGACACTGAGACACTGAGACACAGAGACGCTGAGACACTGAGACACTGAGACACAGAGACACAGAGATACTGAGACTCTGAGACGCAGAGACACAGAGACACTGAGACACTGAGACACAGAGACGCTGAGACACTGAGACACAGAGACACTGAGACACTGAGGCACAGAGACACTGAGACACTGAGACACAGAGTCACTGAGACACAGAGACTCTGAGACACTGGGACACAGAGACACTGAGACACTGAGGCACTGAGACACAGAGACACTGAGACACAGAGACACAGAGACTCTGAGACACTGAGACACAGAGACACTGAGACACTGAGTCACAGAGACACTGAGACACTGAGACACAGAGACTCTGAGACACTGAGACACTTAGACACAGAGACACTGAGACTTAGACTCACTGAGACACAGAGACACTGAGTCACAGAGACACTGAGACACTGAGACACAGTGACTCTGAGACACTAAGACACAGAGACACAGAGACACTGAGACACTGGGACTCTGAGACACAGAGACACTGAGACACAGAGACACTGAGACTCTGAGACACAGAGGCACTGAGACAAAGAGACACTGAGACTCAGAGACACTGAGACACAGAGACACTGAGACACTGAGACACTGAGACTCAGAGACACTGAGACACAGAGACACTGAGACACTGAGACTCTGAGATACTGAGACACTGAGACACAGAGACACTGAGACACTGAGGCACAGAAACACTGAGACTTTGAGACACTGAGACACTGAGACACTGAGACACAGAGACTCTGAGACACTGAGACACAGAGACACTGAGACACTGAGACACAGAGACACTGAGACACAGAGACACTGAGACTCTGAGACACGGAGACACAGATACGCTGAGACACTGAGACACAGAGACACTGAGACACTGAGACTCCGAGACTCTGAGACACAGTGACACTGAGACACTGAGACACTGAGACTCAGAGACACTGAGACTCTGAGACACTGAGACACAGAGACACTGAGACACTGAGTCACAGAGACACTGAGACTCAGAGACAGTGAGACACAGGGACACTGAGACTCAGAGACATTGAGACACAGAGACACTGAGACACTGAGACACTGAGACTCAGAGACACTGAGACACAGAGACACTGAGACACTGAGACTCTGAGATACTGAGACACTGAGACACAGAGACACTGAGACACTGAGGCACAGAGACACTGAGACTTTGAGACACTGAGACACTGAGACACTGAGACACAGAGACTCTGAGACACTGAGACACAGAGACACTGAGACACTGAGACACAGAGACACTGAGACACTGAGACTCCGAGACTCTGAGACACAGTGACACTGAGACACTGAGACACTGAGACTCAGAGACACTGAGACCCTGAGACACTGAGACACAGAGACACTGAGACACTGAGTCACAGAGACACTGAGACTCAGAGACAGTGAGACACAGAGACACTGAGACTCAGAGACACTGAGACACTGAGACACTGAGACACAGAGACACTGAGACACTGAGACACAGAGACACTGAGACTCTGACAAACAGAGACACTGAGACACAGAGACACTGAGACACTGAGACAGAGAGAAACTGAGAAAAGAGACACAGAGACACTGAGACTCTGAGACACAGAGACACTGAGACACTGAGACTCAGAGACACTGAGACACAGAGACACTGAGACACTGAGACACTGAGACTCCGAGACTCTGAGACACAGAGACACTGAGACACTGAGACTCAGAGACACTGAGACACAGAGACACTGAGACACTGAGACACTGAGACTCAGAGACACTGAGACTCAGAGACACTGAGACACTGAGACGCTGAGACACTGAGACACAGAGACACTGAGACACTCAGACACGGAGACACTGAGACACTGAGACACTGAGACTCTGAGACACTGAGACACAGAGACACTGAGACACTGAGACTCTGAGACACAGAGACAGTGAGACACAGAGACACTGAGACACTGATTCACAGAGACACTGAGACACTGAGACACTGGGACTCTGAGACACAGAGACACTGAGACACAGAGACACAGAGACACTGAGACTCTGACACACAGAGACACTGAGACACAGAGACACTGAGACAGTGAGACACAGAGACACTGAGACACAGAGACACTGAGACACTGAGACTCAGAGACACTGAGACACAGAGACACTGAGACTCAGAGACACTTAGACACAGAGACACTGTGGCACAGAGACACTGAGACTCAGAGACACTGAGACTCTGAGACACAGAGACACTGAGACACTGAGACTCAGAGATACTGAGACACTGAGACACAGAGACACTGAGACACTGAGGCACAAAGACACTGAGACACTGAGGCACAGAGACACTGAGACACTGAGACACTGAGACACTGGGACACTGAGAGACAGAGACTCTGAGACACAGAGACACTGAGACACTGAGACACTGAGACACTGAGACACAGAGACACTGAGACTCTGAGACACTGAGACACAGATACGCTGAGACACTGAGACACAGAGACACTGAGACACTGAGACTCCGAGACTCTGAGACACAGAGACACTGAGACACTGAGACACAGAGACACTGAGACACTGAGACACAGGGACACTGAGACTCAGAGACACTGAGACTCAGAGACACTGAGACACTGAGACGCTGAGACACTGAGACACAGAGACACTGACACACTGAGACACTGAGACACTGAGACACTGAGACACTGAGACACTGAGACTCTGAGACGTAGAGACTATGAGACACAGAGACACAGAGACACTGAGACTCTGACACACTGAGACACAGAGACACTGAGACACTGAGATTCAGAGACACTGAGACACAGAGACACTGAGAACAAAGACACAGAGACACTGAGACTCTGAGACACTGAGACTCAGAGACACTGAGACACAGAGACACTGAGACACTGAGACTCAGAGATACTGAGACACTGAGACACAGAGACACTGAGACACTGAGGCACAGAGACACTGAGACACTGAGACACTGAGACACAGAGACTCTGAGACACTGAGACACAGAGACACTGAGACACAGAGACACTGAGACACAGATACGCTGAGACACTGAGACACAGAGACACTGAGACACTAAGACTCCGACACTCTGAGACACAGAGACACTGAGACACTGAGACACAGAGACACTGAGACACTGAGACACAGGGACACTGAGACTCAGAGACACTGAGACTCAGAGACACTGAGACACTGAGACGCTGAGACACTGAGACACACAGACACTGAGACACTGAGACACAGAGACACTGAGACACTGAGACTCTGAGACACTGAGACACAGAGACACTGAGACACTGAGACTCTGAGACGCAGAGACAATGAAACACAGAGACACTGAGATACTGATTCACAGAGACACTGAGACACTGCGACTCTGGGACTCTGAGACACAGCGACACTGAGACACAGAGACACAGAGACACTGAGACTCTGACACACAGAGACACTGAGACGCAGAGACACTGAGACACTGAGACACAGAGACACTGAGAACAGAGACACAGAGACACTGAGACTCTGAGACACTGAGACTCAGAGACACTGAGACACTGAGACTCAGTGACACTGAGACACAGAGACACAGAGACACAGAGACACAGAGACACTGACACACAGAGACTCAGAGACACTGAGACACAGAGACACTGAGACTCAGAGACACTGAGAAACAGAGACACTGTGGCACAGAGACACTGAGACTCAGAGACACTGAGACTCTGAGACACAGATACACTGAGACACTGAGACTCAGAGATACTGAGACACTGAGACACAGAGACACTGAGACTCTGAGACACAGAGACACTGAGACACAGAGACACTGAGACACTGAGACACAGAGACACTGAGACTCAGAGACACTGAGACACAGAGACACTGAGACACTGAGACTCAGAGACACTGAGACACAGAGACACTGAGACTCAGCGACACTGACACACAGAGACACTGAGAGACAGAGACACTGAGACAGTGAGACACTGAGACTCTGAGACACTGAGACACAGAGACACTGAGACACTTAGACACTGAGACACCGAGACTCTGACACACAGAGACACTGAGTCACAGAGACACTGAGACACAGAGACACTGAGACACGGAGACACAGAGGCACTGAGACACTCAGTCACAGAGACACTGAGACACTGAGTCACAGAGACACTGAGACTCAGAGACACAGAGACTCTGAGACACTGAGGCACAGAGACACTGAGACTCAGAGACACAGAGCCACTGAGACACTGAGACACAGAGACGCTGAGACACGGAGACACAGAGGCACTGAGACGCTGAGACACAGAGACACAGAGACACTGAGACACAGAGACACTGAGACACAGAGACAGAGAGATACTGAGACTCTGAGACGCAGAGACACAGAGACACTGAGACACTGAGACACTACGACACTGTGACTCAGAGACTCTGAGACACTGAGACACTGAGACACAGAGACACTGAGACACTGAGTCTCAGAGACACTGAGACACTGAGACACTGAGACACAGAGACCCTGAGACTCAGAGACACTGAGACACTGAGACTCTGAGACACTGAGACTCTGACACACAGAGACACTGAGACACTGAGACATTGAGACACAGAGACAGTGAGACACTGAGACTCTGAGACACAGAGACACTGAGACAGAGAGACACAGAGACACTGAGACTCTGAGACTCAGAGACACTGAGACACTGAGACACAGAGACACTGAGACTCTGACACACAGAGACACTGAGTCACAGAGACACTGAGACACAGAGACACTGAGACACTGAGACACAGAGACTCTTAGACATAGAGACACTGAGACTCTGAGACTCAGAGACACTGAGACACAGAGAAACTGAGATACTGAGTCACAGAGACACTGAGACACAGAGACTCTGAGACACTGAGGCACAGAGACACTGAGACTCTGAGTCACAGAGACACTGAGAAACAGAGACACTGAGACACAGAGACACTGAGAAACTGAGACTCTAAGACACAGAGACACTGAGACACTGAGACACTGAGACTCTGAGACACAGAGACACTGAGACACAGAGACACTGAGACACAGAGTCACAGAGACGCTTAGAAACTGAGGAACAGAAAGACTGTGACTCTGAGACTCAGAGACACTGAGACACAGAGACACTGAGACACTGAGAAACTACGACTCTGAGACTCAGAGACTCTGAGACACTGAGACACTGAGACACTGAGATACTGAGACACTGAGTCTCAGAGACACTGAGACACTGAGACACAGAGACCCTGAGGCTCAGAGACACTGAGACACTGAGACACTGAGACTCTGAGACACTGAGACTCTGACACACAGAGACACTGAGACACTGAGACATTGAGACACAGAGACAGTGAGACACTGAGACTCTGAGACACAGAGACACTGAGACACAGAGACACAGAGACACTGAGACTCTGAGACACAGAGACACTGAGACACTGAGACTCTGAGACACTGAGACTCCGAGACACTGAGACACTGAGACACAGAGACACTGAGACTCTGACACACAGAGACACTGAGTCACAGAGACACTGAGACACAGAGACACTGAGACACTGAGACACAGAGACTCTTAGACACAGAGACACTGAGACTCTGAGACTCAGAGACACTGAGACACAGAGACACTGAGATACTGAGTCACAGAGACACTGAGACACAGAGACTCTGAGACACTGAGGCACAGAGACACTGAGACTCTGAGTCACAGAGACACTGAGACACAGAGACACTGAGACACAGAGACACTGAGAAACTGAGACTCTGAGACACAGAGACACTGAGACACTGAGACACTGAGACTCTGAGACACAGAGACACTGAGACACTGAGACACTGAGACTCTGAGACACTGAGACACAGAGACGCGGAGACACTGAGACACAGAGACACTGAGACTCAGAGACATTGTGACACAGGGACACTGAGACACAGAGACACTGAGAAACTGAGACACAGAGACTCTGAGACACTGAGACACAGAGACACAGAGACACTGAGTCACTGAGACACTGAGACACAGAGACACTGAGACTCTGAGACACTGAGACACAGAGACGCTGAGACAGTGAGACACTGAGACTCTGAGTCACAGAGACACAGAAACACTGAGACGCTGAGACACTGAGACACAGAGACACTGAGACTCTGAGATCCAGAGACACAGAGACACAGAGACACTGAGACACTTAGACACAGAGACACTGAGACACTGAGACACTGAGTCTCTGAGACTCAGAGACACTGAGACACGGAGACACTGAGACACAGAGACACTGAGACTCAGAGACACAGAGACACTGAGACTCTGAGACACTGCGACTCAGAAACACTAAGGCACAGAGACAGAGAGACACAGAGACACTGAGACACTGAGACTCAGAGACATTGAGACACAGAGACACTGAGACTCTGAGAGACTGAGACACAGAGACACTGAGACACAGAGACCCTGAGACTCAGAGACACTGAAACGCAGAGACACTGAGACACTGAGACACAGAGATACTGAGACGCAGAGACACTGAGACACTGAGACACAGAGACACTGAGACTCAGAGACACTGAGACACTGAGACTCAGAGACACTGAGACACTGAGACGCAGAGACGCTGAGACTCTGAGACACAGAGACACTGAGACGCTGAGACACAGAGTCACTGAGACACTGAGACACTGAGACTCTGAGACACTGAGACACAGAGACACTGAGACACAGAGACACAGAGACCCTGAGACACTGAGACACTGAGACACAGAGACACTGAGACACCGAGACACTGAGACACTGAGACTCAGAGACAATGAGACACTGAGACTTAGAGACACTGAGACACAGAGACACTGAGACACAGAGACACTGAGACTCTGAGACACTGAGACACAGAGACGCTGAGACACTGAGACACAGAGACACTGAGACACTGAGACTCTGAGTCGCAGAGACACTGAGACACTGAGACACAGAGACACAGAGACACTGAGACGCAGAGACACTGAGACACTGAGACACTGAGACTCAGAGACACTGAGACACTGAGACTCTGAGACACTGAGACACTGAGACGCAGAGACACTGAGACACAGAGACACTGAGACTCTGAGACACTGAGACACAGAGACGCTGAGACTCTGAGACACAGAGACACTGAGACGCTGAGACACAGAGTCACTGAGACACTGAGACACTGAGACTCTGAGACACTGAGACACAGAGACACTGAGACACAGAGACACAGAGACCCTGAGACACTGAGACACTGAGACACAGAGACACTGAGACACAGAGACACTGAGACACTGAGACTCAGAGACAATGAGACACTGAGACTCAGAGACACTGAGACACAGAGACACAGAGACATTGAGACACAGAGACACAGAGACTCAGAGACACTGAGACACTGAGACACAGAGACACTGAGACACTGAGACACAGAGACACTGAGACTCTGAGACACTGAGACTCGGAGACATTGATACTCTGAGACACTGAGCCACACAGAGACACTGAGACACAGAGACACTGAGACACTGAGACACAAAGACACTGAGAGACAGAGACACTGAGACACTGAGACACAGAGACACTGAGACACAGAGTCACAGAGACGCTGAGACACTGAGACACAGAGACACTGTGACTCTGAGACTCAGAGACACTGAGACACTGAGACACAGAGACACTGAGACACTGAGACACTGAGACACAGAGACACTGAGACACTGAGACTCTGAGACGCAGAGACAATGAGACACTGAGACACTGAGATACTGATTCACAGAGACACTGAGACACTGCGACTCTGGGACTCTGAGACACAGCGACACTGAGACTCAGAGACACTGAGACTCTGACACACAGAGACACTGAGACACAGAGACACTGAGACAATGAGACACAGAGACACTGAGACACTGAGACTGAGAGACACTGAGACACTGAGACACTGAGACTCTGAGACACAGAGACACAGAGACACTGAGACACTGAGACACTGAGACTCTGAGACGCAGAGACAATGAGACACAGAGACACTGAGATACTGATTCACAGAGACACTGAGACACTGCGACTCTGGGACTCTGAGACACAGCGACACTGAGACACAGAGACACTGAGACTCTGAGACACTGAGACACAGAGACACTGAGACACTGAGACTCAGTGACACTGAGTCACAGAGACACAGAGACACTGAGACACAGAGACACTGAGACACTGAGACTCAGAGACACTGAGACACAGAGACACTGAGACTCAGAGACACAGAGAAACAGAGACACTGTGGCACAGAGACACTGAGACTCAGATGCACTGAGACTCTGAGACACAGAGACACTGAGACACTGAGACTCAGAGATACTGAGACACTGAGACACAGAGACACTGAGACTCTGAGACACAGAGACACTGAGACACAGAGACACTGAGACACTGAGACATTGAGACTCAGAGACACTGAGACACAGAGATACTGAGACACTGAGACACAGA
The DNA here is from genome assembly GCF_965287045.1 of Carcharhinus amblyrhynchos. NCBI lineage: Eukaryota > Metazoa > Chordata > Chondrichthyes > Carcharhiniformes > Carcharhinidae > Carcharhinus > Carcharhinus amblyrhynchos. The sequence continues at coordinate 69,299 of NW_027649983.1, forward strand.
GACACTGAGACTCAGAGACAATGAGAAACAGAGACACTGAGACACTGAGACACTGAGACTCAAAGACACTGAGACACAGAGACACTGAGACACTGAGACTCAGAGACACTGAGACTCAGAGACACTGAGACTCAGAGACACTGAGACACAGAGACACTGAAACTCAGAGACACTGAGACTCAGAGACACTGAGACACAGAGACACTGAGACACCAGACATTGTGACACAGAGACACTGAGACACAGAGACACTGAGACTCAGAGACACTGAGACTCAGGGACACTGAGACACAGAGACACTGAGACTCAGAGACATCGTGACACAGGGACACTGAGACGCAGGGACACTGAGACTCAGAGACACTGAGACACAGAGACACTGAGACTCTGAGACACTGAGACACAGAGAGACTGAGGCACTGAGACGCTGAGACACTGAGCCACTGAGACAATGAGACTCTGAGCTACTGAGACACAGAGACACTGTGGCACTGAGACACAGAGACACAGAGACAAAGAGACACAGAGACACTGAGTCTCTGAGACACTGAGACACTGAGACTCTGAGTCACTGAGACACTGAGACACAGAGACATTGAGACTCTGAGACACTGAGACACAGAGACACTGAGACACCAGACATTGTGACACAGAGACACTGAGACTCAGAGACACTGAGACTCAGAGACACTGAGACACAGAGACACTGAGACTCAGAGACATTGTGACACAGGGACACTGAGACACAGGGACACTGAGACTCAGAGACACTGAGACTCAGAGACACTGAGACTCTGAGACACAGAGACACTGAGACTCAGAGACATTGAGACACTGAGACACTGAGACACAGAGACACTGAGACTCAGACACACTGAGACACTGAGACACTGAGACACAGAGACACTGAGACTCAGAGACACTGAGACACAGAGACACTGAGACACAGAGACACTGAGACACTGAGACTTGCAGAGACACTGAGACTCTGAGACACTGAGACTCAGAGACACTGAGACACTGAGACGCAGAGACACTGAGACTCAGAGACCCTGAGACACAGAGACACTGAGACTCTGAGACACTGAGACACTGAGACACTGAGACACTGAGACACTGAGACACTGAGACACAGAGACATTGAGACACAGAGACACTGGGACACAGAGACTCAGAGACACTGAGACACTGAGACACAGGGACACTGAGACACTGAGACAAAGAGACACTGAGACTCTGAGACTCAGAGACACTGAGACACTGAGACACTGAGACACATAGGCACTGAGACACTGAGACACTGATACACAGCGACACTGAGACTCTGAGACACTGAGACTCAGAGACACTGAGACACAGAGACACTGAGGCACAGAGACACTGAGACTCAGAGACACTGAGACACTGAGACACAGAGACACTGAGACACAGAGACACTGAGACACTGAGACACAGAGACACTGAGACACAGAGACACTGAGACTCTGATACACAGAGACACTGAGACACAGAGTCACAGAGACGCTGAGACACTGAGACACAGAGACACTGAGACACAGAGACACTGAGACACAGAGTCACAGAGACGCTTAGACACTGAGGCACAGAAACACTGTGACTCTGAGACTCAGAGACACTGAGACACTGAGACACAGAGACACTGCGACACAGAGACACTGAGACACTGAGACACAGAGACACTACGACTCTGAGACTCAGAGACTCTGAGACACTGAGACACTGAGAAACTGAGACACTGAGACACTGAGACACTGAGTCTCAGAGACACTGAGACACTGAGAAACAGAGACCCTGAGACTCAGAGACAATGAGACACTGAGACACTGAGACACTGAGACTCTGAGACACTGAGACTCTGACACACAGAGACACTGAGACACTGAGACATTGAGACACAGAGACACTGAGACACAGAGACTCTGAGACACAGAGACACTGAGACACAGAGACACAGAGACACTGAGACACTGAGGCTCGGAGACACTGAGACACAGAGACACTGAGACACTGAGACTCAGAGACAATGAGACACTGAGACTCAGAGACACTGAGACACAGAGACACTGAGACACAGAGACACTGAGACTCTGAGACACTGAGACACAGAGACGCTGAGACACTGAGACACAGGGACACTGAGACACTGAGACACTGAGACTCTGAGTCGCAGAGACACTGAGGCACTGAGACACAGAGACACAGAGACACTGAGACTCTGAGACACAGAGACACTGAGACTCAGAGACACTGAGACACTGAGACACTGAGGCTCAGAGACACTAAGGCGCAGAGACACTGAGACACAGAGACACTGAGACACTGAGACTTGCAGAGACACTGAGGCTCTGAGACACTGAGACTCAGAGACACTGAGACACAGAGATACTGAGACACTGACACTCAGAGGCTCAGAGACACTGAGACACTGAGACACTGAGACTCAGAGACACTGAGACACAGAGACTCTGAGACACTGAGACACCGAGACGCTGAGACACTGAGACACAGAGACACTGAGACACAGAGACACTGAGACACTTTGACACTGAGACTCTGAGACACTGAGACACAGAGACACTGAGACACTGAAACACAGAGACACTGAGACTCTGACCCACAGAGACACTGAGGCACAGAGACACTGAGACACAGAGACACTGAGAAACTGAGACTCTGAGACACAGAGACACTGTGACACAGAGACACTGAGACACTGAGACTCAGAGACACTGAGACACAGTGACGCTGAGACACAGAGACACAGAGGCACTGAGACACTGAGACACAGTGACACAGAGACCCTGAGACACTGAGACACAGAGACTCTGAGACACAGAGACACAGAGACTCTGAGAATCTGAGACTCAGAGACACTGAGACACAGAGACACTGAGACACTGAGACTCAGAGACAGTGAGACACTGAGACACTGAGACTCAGCGACACTGAGACACAGAGACACTGAGTCACAGAGACACTGAGAATCAGAGACACTGAGACACTGAGACACTGAGACTCAGCGACACTGAGAAACAGAGACACTGAGACACAGAGACACTGAGACGCTGAGACACAGAGACACAGAGACACTGAGACACAGAGACACTGAGACACTGAGACACTGAGACACTGAGACACAGAGACTCTGAGAATCTGAGACTCAGAGACACTGAGACACAGAGACACTGAGAATCGGAGACACTGAGACACTGAGACACTGAGACTCAGCGACACTGAGAAACAGAGACACTGAGACACAGAGACACTGAGACGCTGAGACACTGAGACACAGAGACGCTGAGACACTGAGACACAGAGACACAGAGACACTGAGACACAGAGACACTGAGACACTGAGACACTGAGACTCTGAGACACTGAGACACTGAGACACTGAGACACTGAGACTCTGACACACAGAGACACTGAGTCACAGAGACACTGAGACGCAGGGACACTGAGACACTGAGACACAGAGACTCTTAGACACAGAGACACTGAGACTCTGAGACTCTGAGACTCAGAGACACTGAGACACAGAGACACTGAGACACTGAGACTCAGCGACACTGAGACACAGAGACACTGAGACGCTGAGTCACTGAGACACAGAGACACAGAGACACTGAGACACTGAGACACTGAGACACTGTGACACTGAGACTCAGAGACACAGACACTGAGACACTGAGACTCAGCGACACTGACGCACAGAGACACTGAGACACAGAGACACTGAGACAGTGAGACACTGAGACACTGAGACACAGAGACACTGAGACACTGAGACACTGAGACTCTGACACACAGAGACACTGAGTCACTGAGACACTGAGACACAGAGACACAGAGACACTGAGACTCTGATACACAGAGACACTGAGACACAGATTCACAGAGACGCTGAGACACTGAGACACAGAGACACTGAGACACAGAGACACTGAGACACACAGTCACAGAGACGCTTAGAAACTGAGACACAGAAACACTGTGACTCTGAGACTCAGAGACACAGAGACACTGAGACACTGAGACACTGAGACACTGAGACACTGAGACTCTGACACACAGAGACACTGAGTCACTGAGACACTGAGACACAGAGACACAGAGACACTGAGACTCTGATACACAGAGACACTGAGACACAGATTCACAGAGACGCTGAGACACTGAGACACAGAGACACTGAGACACAGAGACACTGAGACACACAGTCACAGAGACGCTTAGAAACTGAGACACAGAAACACTGTGACTCTGAGACTCAGAGACACAGAGACACTGAGACACTGAGACACTGAGACACTACGACTCTGTGACTCAGAGACTCTGAGACACTGAGACACAGAGACACTGAGACACTGAGTCTCAGAGACACTGAGACACTGAGACACAGAGACCCTGAGACTCAGAGACACTCAGACACTGAGACACTGAGACTCTGAGAAACTGAGACTCTGACACACAGAGACACTGAGACATTGAGACACAGAGACAGTGAGACACTGAGACTCTGAGACACAGAGACACTGAGACAGAGAGACACAGAGACACTGAGACTCTGAGACTCAGAGACACTGAGACACTGAGACTGTGAGACACTGAGACACAGAGACACTGAGACACTGAGACGCTGAGACTCTGACACACCGAGACACTGAGTCACAGAGACACAGAGACACTGAGACACTGAGACTCTTAGACACAGAGACACTGAGACTCTGAGATTCTGAGACTCAGAGACACTGAGACACAGAGACACTGAGATACTGAGTCACAGAGACACTGAGACCCAGAGACTCTGAGACACTGAGGCACAGAGACACTGAGACTCTGAGTCACAGAGACACTGAGACACAGAGACACTGAGACACAGAGACACTGAGAAACTGAGACTCTAAGACACAGAGACACTGAGACACTGAGACACTGAGACTCAGAGACACTGAGACACAGAGTCACAGAGACGCTTAGAAACTGAGACACAGAAAGACTGTGACTCTGAGACTCAGATACACTGAGACACAGAGACACTGAGACAATGAGACACTGAGACACTGAAAAACTACGACTCTGAGACTCAGAGATTCTGAGACACTGAGACACTGAGACACAGAGACACTGAGACACTGAGACACTTTGTCTCAGAGACACTGAGACACTGAGACACAGAGACCCTGAGACTCAGAGACACTGAGACACTGAGACTCTGAGACACTGAGACTCTGACACACAGAGACACTGAGACACTGAGACATTGAGACACAGAGATAGTGAGACACTGAGACTCTGAGACACAGAGACACTGAGACACAGAGACACAGAGACACTGAGACTCTGAGACACAGAGACACTGAGACACTGAGACACTGAGACACTGAGACACAGAGGCACTGAGACTCTGACACACAGAGACACTGAGTCACAGAGACACTGAGACACAGAGACACTGAGACACTGAGACACTGAGACACAGAGACTCAGAGACACTGAGACACAGAGACACTGAGACTCTGAGGCACTGAGACACAGAGACGCTGAGACTCTGAGACACAGAGACACTGAGACGCTGAGACACAGAGTCACTGAGACACTGAGACACTGAGACTCTGAGACACAGACACAGAGACACTGAGACACAGAGACACAGAGACTCTGAGACACTGAGACACTGAGACAATGAGACACAGAGACACTGAGACACTGAGACTCAGAGACAATGAGACACTGAGACTCAGAGACACTGAGATAGAGAGACACTGAGACACAGAGACACTGAGACTCTGAGACACTGAGACACAGAGACGCTGAGACACTGAGACACAGAGACACTGAGACACTGAGACACTGAGACTCTGAGTCGCAGAGACACTGAGACATAGAGACACTGAGACACTGAGACTCTGAGACACAGAGACACTGAGACTCTGAGATTCTGAGACTCAGAGACACTGAGACACAGAGACACTGAGATACTGAGTCACAGAGACACTGAGACCAAGAGACTCTGAGACACTGAGGCACAGAGACACTGAGACTCTGAGTCACAGAGACACTGAGACACAGAGACACTGAGACACAGAGACACTGAGAAACTGAGACTCTAAGACACAGAGACACTGAGACACTGAGACACTGAGACACAGAGACACTGAGACACAGAGTCACAGAGACGCTTAGAAACTGAGACACAGAAAGACTGTGACTCTGAGACTCAGATACACTGAGACACAGAGACACTGAGACAATGAGACACTGAGACACTGAAAAACTACGACTCTGAGACTCAGAGATTCTGAGACACTGAGACACTGAGACACAGAGACACTGAGACACTGAGACACTTTGTCTCAGAGACACTGAGACACTGAGACACAGAGACCCTGAGACTCAGAGACACTGAGACACTGAGACTCTGAGACACTGAGACTCTGACACACAGAGACACTGAGACACTGAGACATTGAGACACAGAGATAGTGAGACACTGAGACTCTGAGACACAGAGACACTGAGACACAGAGACACAGAGACACTGAGACTCTGAGACACAGAGACACTGAGACACTGAGACACTGAGACACAGAGACACTGAGACACTGAGACACAGAGGCACTGAGACTCTGACACACAGAGACACTGAGTCACAGAGACACTGAGACACAGAGACACTGAGACACTGAGACACTGAGACACAGAGACTCAGAGACACTGAGACACAGAGACACTGAGACTCTGAGGCACTGAGACACAGAGACGCTGAGACTCTGAGACACAGAGACACTGAGACGCTGAGACACAGAGTCACTGAGACACTGAGACACTGAGACTCTGAGACACAGACACAGAGACACTGAGACACAGAGACACAGAGACTCTGAGACACTGAGACACTGAGACAATGAGACACAGAGACACTGAGACACTGAGACTCAGAGACAATGAGACACTGAGACTCAGAGACACTGAGATAGAGAGACACTGAGACACAGAGACACTGAGACTCTGAGACACTGAGACACAGAGACGCTGAGACACTGAGACACAGAGACACTGAGACACTGAGACACTGAGACTCTGAGTCGCAGAGACACTGAGACATAGAGACACTGAGACACTGAGACTCTGAGACACAGAGACACAGAGACACTGAGACACAGAGACACAGAGACACTGAGACACTGAGACACAGAGACACTGAGACACTGAGACACTGAGACTCAGAGACACTGAGTCACAGAGACACTGAGACACTGAGACACAGAGACACTGAGACTCAGAGACACTGAGACACTGAGACACAGAGACACTGAGACACTGAGGCACAGAGACACAAAGACACTGAGACACTGAGGCACAGAGACACTGAGACTCAGAGACACTGAGACACAGAGACTCTGAGACACTGAGACACTGAGGCACAGAGACACTGAGACTCAGAGACACTGAGACACAGAGACTCTGAGACACTGAGACACTGAGACACAGAGACACTGAGACACAGAGACACTGAGACTCTGATACACAGAGACACTGAGATACAGAGTCACAGAGACGCTGAGACACTGAGACACAGAGACACTGAGACACAGAGACACTGAGACACAGAGTCACAGAGACGCTTAGAAACTGAGACACAGAAACACTGTGACTCTGAGACTCAGAGACACTGAGACACAGAGACACTGAGACACTGAGACACTACGACTCTGTGACTCAGAGACTCTTAGACACTGAGACACTGAGGCACAGAGACACTGAGACACTGAGACACAGAGACCCTGAGACTCAGAGACACTGAGACACTGAGACACTGAGACTCTGAGACACTGAGACTCTGACACACAGAGACACTGAGACACTGAGACATTGAGACACAGAGACAGTGAGACACTGAGACTCTGAGACACAGAGACACTGAGACAGAGAGACACAGAGACACTGAGACTCTGAGACTCAGAGACACTTAGACACTGAGACACTGAGACTCTGAGACACAGAGACACTGAGACACTGAGACACTGAGACTCTGAGACACAGAGACGCTGAGACACTGAGACACAGAGACTCTGAGACACTGAGACACTGAGACACTGAGACACAGAGACACTGAGACACTGAGACACTACGACTCTGTGACTCAGAGACTCTTAGACACTGAGACACTGAGACACAGAGACACTGAGACACTGAGTCTCAGAGACACTGAGACACTGAGACACAGAGACCCTGAGACTCAGAGACACTGAGACACTGAGACACTGAGACTCTGAGACACTGAGACTCTGACACACAGAGACACTGAGACACTGAGACATTGAGACACAGAGACAGTGAGACACTGAGACTCTGAGACACAGAGACACTGAGACAGAGAGACACAGAGACACTGAGACTCTGAGACTCAGAGACACTTAGACACTGAGACACTGAGACTCTGAGACACAGAGACACTGAGACACTGAGACACTGAGACTCTGAGACACAGAGACGCTGAGACACTGAGACACTGAGGCACAGATACACTGTGACACTGAGACACAGAGACACTGAGACACTGAGACACAGAGACTCTGAGACACTGAGACACAGAGACACAGAGACACTCTGACACAGAGACACTGAGACACAGAGACACTGAGACTCTGAGACACTGAGACACAGAGACGCTGAGACACTGAGACACTGAGACTCTGAGACACTGAGACACAGAAACACTGAGACGCTGAGACACAGAGACAAAGAGACACTGAGACTCTGCGACACAGAGACACAGAGACACTGAGACACAGAGACACTGAGACACTGAGACACTGAGTCTCTGAGACACAGAGACACTGAGACACAGAGACACTGAGACAATGAGACACAGAGACACTGAAAGTCAGAGACACTGAGACACAGAGACACTGAGGCACTGAGACTCAGAGACACTGAGACACGGAGACACTGAGACACAGAGACACTGAGACTCAGAGACACAGAGACACTGAGACTCTGAGACACTGAGACTCAGAAACACTGAGGCACAGAGACAGAGAGACACAGAGACACTGAGACACTGAGACTCAGAGACATTGAGACACAGAGACACTGAGAATCTAAGACACTGAGACACAGAGACACTGAGACACAGAGACCCTGAGACTCAGAGACACTGAGACGCAGAGACACTGAGACTCTGAGACACAGAGACACTGAGACTCAGAGACACTGAGACACTGAGACTCAGAGACACTGAGACACTGAGACACTGAGACTCAGAGACACTGAGACACAGAGACACAGTGACACAGAGACACTGAGACACTGAGACACGGAGACTCAGAGACACTGAGACACAGAGACGCTGAGACTCTGAGACACAGAGACACTGAGACGCTGAGACACAGAGTCACTGAGACACTGAGACACTGAGACACTGAGACTCTGAGACACTGAGACACAGAGACACAGAGACCCTGAGACACTGAGACACTGAGACACAGCGACACTGAGACACAGAGACACTGAGACTCTGAGACACAGAGACACAGAGACACTGAGACTCTGAGACTCAGAGACACTGAGGCACTGAGACACTGAGACTCAGAGACACTGAGACACAGAGACACTGAGACTCAGTGACACTGAGACACAGAGACACTGAGACACAGAGACACAGAGACACTGAGACTCTGAGACACAGAGACACTGAGACACTGAGACACAGAGACACTGAGACACAGAGACACAGAGACCCTGAGACACTGAGACACTGAGACACAGAGACACTGAGACACAGAGACACTGAGACTCTGAGACACAGAGACACTGAGGCTCTGAGACTCAGAGACACTGAGGCACTGAGACACTGAGACTCAGAGACACTGAGACACAGAGACACTGAGACTCAGTGACACTGAGACACAGAGACACTGAGACACAGAGACACAGAGACACTGAGACTCTGAGACACAGAGACACTGAGACTCAGAGACACTGAGACACTGAGACACTGAGACTCAGAGACACTAAGGCGCAGAGACACTGAGACACAGAGACACTGAGACACTGAGACTTGCAGAGACACTGAGGCTCTGAGACTCTGAGACTCAGAGACACTGAGACACAGAGACACTGAGACACTGACACTCAGAGGCTCAGAGACACAGAGACCCTGAGACACTGAGACACTGAGACACAGAGACACTGAGACACAGAGACACTGAGACTCTGAGTCACAGAGACACAGAGACACTGAGACTCTGAGACTCAGAGACACTGAGACACTGAGGCACTGAGACACTGAGACTCAGAGACACTGAGACACAGAGACACTGAGACTCAGTGACACTGAGACACAGAGAATCTGAGACACAGAGACACTGAGACTCTGAGACACTGAGACACAGAGACGCTGAGACTCTGAGACACAGAGACACTGAGACGCTGAGACACAGAGTCACTGAGGCACTGAGACACTGAGACTCTGAGACACTGAGACACAGAGACACTGAGACACAGAGACACAGAGACCCTGAGACACTGAGACACTGAGACACAGAGACACTGAGACACAGAGACACTGAGACTCTGAGACACTGAGACTCTGACACACAGAGACACTGAGACACTGAGACATTGAGACACAGAGACAGTGAGACACTGAGACACTGAGACACAGAGTCACAGAGACGCTTAGAAACTGAGACACAGAAACACTGTGACTCTGAGACTCAGAGACACTGAGACACAGAGACGCTGAGACTCTGAGACACAGAGACACTGAGACGCTGAGACACAGAGTCACTGAGACACTGAGACACTGAGACTCTGAGACACTGAGACACAGAGACACTGAGACACAGAGACACAGAGACCCTGAGACACTGAGACACTGAGACACAGAGACACTGAGACACAGAGTCACAGAGACGCTTAGAAACTGAGACACAGAAACACTGTGACTCTGAGACTCAGAGACACTGAGACACAGAGACACTGAGACACTGAGACACTACGACTCTGTGACTCAGAGACTCTTAGACACTGAGACACTGAGACACAGAGACACTGAGACACTGAGTCTCAGAGACACTGAGACACTGAGACACAGAGACCCTGAGACTCAGAGACACTGAGACACTGAGACACTGAGACTCTGAGACACTGAGACTCTGACACACAGAGACACTGAGACACTGAGACATTGAGACACAGAGACAGTGAGACACTGAGACTCTGAGACACAGAGACACTGAGACAGAGAGACACAGAGACACTGAGACTCTGAGACTCAGAGACACTTAGACACTGAGACACTGAGACTCTGAGACACAGAGACACTGAGACACTGAGACACTGAGACTATGAGACACTGAGACACTGAGACACAGAGACACTGAGACACAGAGACTCTGATACACAGAGACACTGAGACACAGAGTCACAGAGACGCTGAGACACTGAGACACAGAGACACTGAGACACAGAGACACTGAGACACAGAGTCACAGAGACGCTTAGAAACTGAGACACAGAAACACTGTGACTCTGAGACTCAGAGACACTGAGACACAGAGACACTGAGACACTGAGACACTACGACTCTGTGACTCAGAGACTCTTAGACACTGAGACACTGAGACACAGAGACACTGAGACACTGAGTCTCAGAGACACTGAGACACTGAGACACAGAGACCCTGAGACTCAGAGACACTGAGACACTGAGACACTGAGACTCTGAGACACTGAGACTCTGACACACAGAGACACTGAGACACTGAGACATTGAGACACAGAGACAGTGAGACACTGAGACTCTGAGACACAGAGACACTGAGACGGAGAGACACAGAGACACTGAGACTCTGAGACTCAGAGACACTTAGACACTGAGACACTGAGACTCTGAGACACAGAGACACTGAGACACTGAGACACTGAGACACAGAGACGCTGAGACACTGAGACACAGAGACACTGAGACACTGAGGCACAGATACACTGTGACACTGAGACACAGAGACACTGAGACACTGAGACACAGAGACTCTGAGACACTGAGACACAGAGACACAGAGACACTGTGACACAGAGACACTGAGACACAGAGACACTGAGACTCTGAGACACTGAGACACTGAGACGCTGAGACACTGAGACACTGAGACTCTGAGACACTGAGACACAGAAACACTGAGACGCTGAGACACAGAGACAAAGAGACACTGAGACTCTGCGACACAGCGACACAGAGACACTGAGACACAGAGACACTGAGACACTGAGACACTGAGTCTCTGAGACACAGAGACACTGAGACACAGAGACACAGAGACACTGAGACACGGAGACACTGAGACACAGAGACACTGAGACTCAGAGACACAGAGACACTGAGACTCTGAGACACTGAGACTCAGAAACACTGAGGCACAGAGACAGAGAGACACAGAGACACTGAGACACTGAGACTCAGAGACATTGAGACACAGAGACACTGAGAATCTAAGACACTGAGACACAGAGACACTGAGACACAGAGACCCTGAGACTCAGAGACACTGAGACGCAGAGACACTGAGACTCTGAGACACAGAGACACTGAGACTCAGAGACACTGAGACACTGAGACTCAGAGACACTGAGACACTGAGACACTGAGACTCAGAGACACTGAGACACAGAGACACAGTGACACAGAGACACTGAGACACGGAGACTCAGAGACACTGAGACACAGAGACGCTGAGACTCTGAGACACAGAGACACTGAGACGCTGAGACACAGAGACACAGAGACACTGAGACACTGAGACACTGAGACTCTGAGACACTGAGACACAGAGACACTGAGACACAGAGACACAGAGACCCTGAGACACTGAGACACTGAGACTCTGAGACACTGAGACACAGAGACACTGAGACACAGAGACACAGAGACCCTGAGACACTGAGACACTGAGACACTGAGACACTGAGACTCTGAGACACAGAGACACAGAGACACTGAGACTCTGAGACTCAGAGACACTGAGGCACTGAGACACTGAGACTCAGAGACACTGAGACACAGAGACACTGAGACTCAGTGACACTGAGACACAGAGACACTGAGACACAGAGACACAGAGACACTGAGACTCTGAGACACAGAGACACTGAGACACTGAGACACAGAGACACTGAGACACAGAGACACAGAGACCCTGAGTCACTGAGACACTGAGACACAGAGACACTGAGACACAGAGACACTGAGACTCTGAGACACAGAGACACAGAGACACTGAGGCTCTGAGACTCAGAGACACTGAGGCACTGAGACACTGAGACTCAGAGACACTGAGACACAGAGACACTGAGACTCAGTGACACTGAGACACAGAGACACTGAGACACAGAGACACAGAGACACTGAGACTCTGAGACACAGAGACACTGAGACTCAGAGACACTGAGACACTGAGACACTGAGACTCAGAGACACTAAGGCGCAGAGACACTGAGACACAGAGACACTGAGACACTGAGACTTGCAGAGACACTGAGGCTCTGAGACTCTGAGACTCAGAGACACTGAGACACAGAGACACTGAGACACTGACACTCAGAGGCTCAGAGACACAGAGACCCTGAGACACTGAGACACTGAGACACAGAGACACTGAGACACAGAGACACTGAGACTCTGAGACACAGAGACACAGAGACACTGAGACTCTGAGACTCAGAGACACTGAGACACTGAGGCACTGAGACACTGAGACTCAGAGACACTGAGACACAGAGACACTGAGACTCAGTGACACTGAGACACAGAGAATCTGAGACACAGAGACACTGAGACTCTGAGACACTGAGACACAGAGACGCTGAGACTCTGAGACACAGAGACACTGAGACGCTGAGACACAGAGTCACTGAGACACTGAGACACTGAGACTCTGAGACACTGAGACACAGAGACACTGAGACACAGAGACACAGAGACCCTGAGACACTGACACACTGAGACACAGAGACACTGAGACACAGAGACACTGAGACACTGAGACACAGATACACTGAGACACAGAGACACTGAGACACAGAGACACTGAGACACTGAGACACTGAGACACAGAGACTCTGAGACTCTGAGACACAGAGACACTGAGACTCAGAGACACTGAGACACTGAGACACTGAGACTCAGAGACACTAAGGCGCAGAGACACTGAGACACAGAGACACTGAGACACTGAGACTTGCAGAGACACTGAGGCTCTGAGACTCTGAGACTCAGAGACACTGAGACACAGAGATACTGAGACACTGACACTCAGAGTCTCAGAGACACTGAGACACTGAGACTCAGAGACACTGAGACACTGAGACACAGAGACTCTGAGACACTGAGACACCGAGACGCTGAGACACTGAGACACTGAGACACAGAGACACTGAGACACGTAGACACTGTGACTCTGAGACACTGAGACACTGAGACACAGAGACTCTGAGACACTGAGACACCGAGACGCTGAGACACTGAGACTCTGACACACAGAGACACTGAGACACTGAGACATTGAGACACAGAGACAGTGAGACACTGAGACTCTGAGGCACAGAGACACTGAGACAGAGAGACACAGAGACACTGAGACTCTGAGACTCAGAGACACTTAGACACTGAGACACTGAGACTCTGAGACACAGAGACACTGAGACACTGAGACACTGAGACTCTGAGACACAGAGACGCTGAGACACTGAGACACAGAGACTATGAGACACTGAGACACAGAGACACTGAGACACAGAGACTCTGATACACAGAGACACTGAGACACAGAGTCACAGAGACGCTGAGACACTGAGACACAGAGACACTGAGACACAGAGACACTGAGACACAGAGTCACAGAGACGCTTAGAAACTGAGACACAGAAACACTGTGACTCTGAGACTCAGAGACACTGAGACACAGAGACACTGAGACACTGAGACACTACGACTCTGTGACTCAGAGACTCTTAGACACTGAGACACTGAGACACAGAGACACTGAGACACTGAGTCTCAGAGACACTGAGACACTGAGACACAGAGACCCTGAGACTCAGAGACACTGAGACACTGAGACACTGAGACTCTGAGACACTGAGACTCTGACACACAGAGACACTGAGACACTGAGACATTGAGACACAGAGACAGTGAGACACTGAGACTCTGAGACACAGAGACACTGAGACAGAGAGACACAGAGACACTGAGACTCTGAGACTCAGAGACACTTAGACACTGAGACACTGAGACTCTGAGACACAGAGACACTGAGACACTGAGACTCTGAGACACAGAGACGCTGAGACACTGAGACACAGAGACACTGAGACACTGAGGCACAGATACACTGTGACACTGAGACACAGAGACACTGAGACACTGAGACACAGAGACTCTGAGACACTGAGACACAGAGACACTGAGACTCAGTGACACAGAGAAACAGAGACACTGTGGCACAGAGACACTGAGACTCAGATGCACTGAGACTCTGAGACACAGAGACACTGAGACACTGAGACTCAGAGATACTGAGACACTGAGACACAGAGACACTGAGACTCTGAGACACAGAGACACTGAGACACAGAGACACTGAGACACTGAGACATTGAGACTCAGAGACACTGAGACACAGAGATACTGAGACACTGAGACACAGAGACACTGAGACTCAGAGACAATGAGAAACAGAGACACTGAGACACTGAGACACTGAGACTCAAAGACACTGAGACACAGAGACACTGAGACACTGAGACTCAGAGACTCAGAGATACTGAGACACTGAGACACAGAGACACTGAGACTCTGAGACACAGAGACACTGAGACACAGAGACACTGAGACACTGAGACATTGAGACTCAGAGACACTGAGACACAGAGATACTGAGACACTGAGACACAGAGACACTGAGACTCAGAGACAATGAGAAACAGAGACACTGAGACACTGAGACACTGAGACTCAAAGACACTGAGACACAGAGACACTGAGACACTGAGACTCAGAGACACTGAGACTCAGAGACACTGAGACACAGAGACACTGAAAGTCAGAGACACTGAGACTCAGAGACACTGAGACTCAGAGACACTGAGACACAGAGACACTGAGACACTGAGACATTGAGACTCAGAGACACTGAGACACAGAGACTGAGAGACACTGAGACACTGAGACTCTGAGACACAGAGACACAGAGACACTGAGACACTGAGACACTGAGACTCTGAGACGCAGAGACAATGAGACACAGAGACACTGAGATACTGATTCACAGAGACACTGAGACACTGCGACTCTGGGACTCTGAGACACAGCGACACTGAGACAGAGAGACACAGAGACACTGAGACTCTGAGACACTGAGACACAGAGACACTGAGACACTGAGACTCAGTGACACTGAGTCACAGAGACACAGAGACACTGAGACACAGAGACACTGAGACACTGAGACTCAGAGACACTGAGACACAGAGACACTGAGACTCAGAGACACAGAGAAACAGAGACACTGTGGCACAGAGACACTGAGACTCAGATGCACTGAGACTCTGAGACACAGAGACACTGAGACACTGAGACTCAGAGATACTGAGACACTGAGACACAGAGACACTGAGACACTGAGACTCAGAGACACTGAGACACTGAGACACTGAGACTCAGAGACACTGAGACACAGAGACACAGTGACACAGAGACACTGAGACACGGAGACTCAGAGACACTGAGACACAGAGACGCTGAGACTCTGAGACACAGAGACACTGAGACGCTGAGACACAGAGACACAGAGACACTGAGACACTGAGACACTGAGACTCTGAGACACTGAGACACAGAGACACTGAGACACAGAGACACAGAGACCCTGAGACACTGAGACACTGAGACTCTGAGACACTGAGACACAGAGACACTGAGACACAGAGACACAGAGACCCTGAGACACTGAGACACTGAGACACTGAGACACAGAGACACTGAGACTCTGAGACACAGAGACACAGAGACACTGAGACTCTGAGACTCAGAGACACTGAGGCACTGAGACACTGAGACTCAGAGACACTGAGACACAGAGACACTGAGACTCAGTGACACTGAGACACAGAGACACTGAGACACAGAGACACAGAGACACTGAGACTCTGAGACACAGAGACACTGAGACACTGAGACACAGAGACACTGAGACACAGAGACACAGAGACCCTGAGTCACTGAGACACTGAGACACAGAGACACTGAGACACAGAGACACTGAGACTCTGAGACACAGAGACACAGAGACACTGAGGCTCTGAGACTCAGAGACACTGAGGCACTGAGACACTGAGACTCAGAGACACTGAGACACAGAGACACTGAGACTCAGTGACACTGAGACACAGAGACACTGAGACACAGAGACACAGAGACACTGAGACTCTGAGACACAGAGACACTGAGACTCAGAGACACTGAGACACTGAGACACTGAGACTCAGAGACACTAAGGCGCAGAGACACTGAGACACAGAGACACTGAGACACTGAGACTTGCAGAGACACTGAGGCTCTGAGACTCTGAGACTCAGAGACACTGAGACACAGAGACACTGAGACACTGACACTCAGAGGCTCAGAGAGACAGAGACCCTGAGACACTGAGACACTGAGACACAGAGACACTGAGACACAGAGACACTGAGACTCTGAGACACAGAGACACAGAGACACTGAGACTCTGAGACTCAGAGACACTGAGACACTGAGGCACTGAGACACTGAGACTCAGAGACACTGAGACACAGAGACACTGAGACTCAGTGACACTGAGACACAGAGAATCTGAGACACAGAGACACTGAGACTCTGAGACACTGAGACACAGAGACGCTGAGACTCTGAGACACAGAGACACTGAGACGCTGAGACACAGAGTCACTGAGACACTGAGACACTGAGACTCTGAGACACTGAGACACAGAGACACTGAGACACAGAGACACAGAGACCCTGAGACACTGACACACTGAGACACAGAGACACTGAGACACAGAGACACTGAGACACTGAGACACAGATACACTGAGACACAGAGACACTGAGACACAGAGACACTGAGACACTGAGACACTGAGACACAGAGACTCTGAGACTCTGAGACACAGAGACACTGAGACTCAGAGACACTGAGACACTGAGACACTGAGACTCAGAGACACTAAGGCGCAGAGACACTGAGACACAGAGACACTGAGACACTGAGACTTGCAGAGACACTGAGGCTCTGAGACTCTGAGACTCAGAGACACTGAGACACAGAGATACTGAGACACTGACACTCAGAGTCTCAGAGACACTGAGACACTGAGACTCAGAGACACTGAGACACTGAGACACAGAGACTCTGAGACACTGAGACACCGAGACGCTGAGACACTGAGACACTGAGACACAGAGACACTGAGACACGTAGACACTGTGACTCTGAGACACTGAGACACTGAGACACAGAGACTCTGAGACACTGAGACACCGAGACGCTGAGACACTGAGACTCTGACACACAGAGACACTGAGACACTGAGACATTGAGACACAGAGACAGTGAGACACTGAGACTCTGAGACACAGAGACACTGAGACAGAGAGACACAGAGACACTGAGACTCTGAGACTCAGAGACACTTAGACACTGAGACACTGAGACTCTGAGACACAGAGACACTGAGACACTGAGACACTGAGACTCTGAGACACAGAGACGCTGAGACACTGAGACACAGAGACTATGAGACACTGAGACACAGAGACACTGAGACACAGAGACTCTGATACACAGAGACACTGAGACACAGAGTCACAGAGACGCTGAGACACTGAGACACAGAGACACTGAGACACAGAGTCACAGAGACGCTTAGAAACTGAGACACAGAAACACTGTGACTCTGAGACTCAGAGACACTGAGACACAGAGACACTGAGACACTGAGACACTACGACTCTGTGACTCAGAGACTCTTAGACACTGAGACACTGAGACACAGAGACACTGAGACACTGAGTCTCAGAGACACTGAGACACTGAGACACAGAGACCCTGAGACTCAGAGACACTGAGACACTGAGACACTGAGACTCTGAGACACTGAGACTCTGACACACAGAGACACTGAGACACTGAGACATTGAGACACAGAGACAGTGAGACACTGAGACTCTGAGACACAGAGACACTGAGACAGAGAGACACAGAGACACTGAGACTCTGAGACTCAGAGACACTTAGACACTGAGACACTGAGACTCTGAGACACAGAGACACTGAGACACTGAGACTCTGAGACACAGAGACGCTGAGACACTGAGACACAGAGACACTGAGACACTGAGGCACAGATACACTGTGACACTGAGACACAGAGACACTGAGACACTGAGACACAGAGACTCTGAGACACTGAGACACAGAGACACAGAGACACTGTGACACAGAGACACTGAGACACAGAGACACTGAGACTCTGAGACACTGAGACACAGAGACGCTGAGACACTGAGACACTGAGACTCTGAGACACTGAGACACAGAAACACTGAGACGCTGAGACACAGAGACAAAGAGACACTGAGACTCTGACCCACAGAGACACTGAGGCACAGAGACACTGAGACACAGAGACACTGAGAAACTGAGACTCTGAGACACAGAGACACTGAGACACAGAGACACTGAGACACTGAGACTCAGAGACACTGAGACACAGTGACGCTGAGACACAGAGACACAGAGGCACTGAGACAATGAGACTCAGCGACACTGAGAATCAGAGACACTGAGACACAGAGACACTGAGACGCTGAGACACTGAGACACAGAGACGCTGAGACACTGAGACACTGAGACACTGAGACTCTGAGACACTGAGACACAGAGACACTGAGACACTGAGACACAGAGACACTGAGACTCTGACACACAGAGACACTGAGTCACAGAGACACTGAGACACAGGGACACTGAGACACTGAGACACAGAGACTCTTAGACACAGAGACACTGAGACTCTGAGACTCTGAGACTCTGAGACTCAGAGACAGTGAGACACAGAGACACTGAGACACTGAGACTCAGAGACACTGAGACACTGAGACTCAGCGACACTGAGACACAGAGACACTGAGACACAGAGACACTGAGACGCTGAGTCACTGAGACACAGAGACACTGAGACACTGAGACTCATAGACACTGAGACACTGAGACACTGAGACTCAGCGGCACTGACACACAGAGACACTGAGACACAGAGACACTGAGACAGTGAGACACTGAGACTCTGAGACACTGAGACACAGAGACACTGAGACACTGAGACACTGAGACACAGAGATACTGAGACTCTGACACACAGAGACACTGAGTCACAGAGACACTGAGACATAGAGACACAGAGACACTGAGACACTGAGACACAGAGACGCTGAGGCACGTAGACACAGAGGCACTGAGACACTCAGTCACAGAGACACTGAGACATTGAGTCACAGAGACACTGAGACACTGAGACACAGAGACTCTGAGACACTGAGGCACAGAGACACTGAGACTCTGAGTCACAGAGACACTGAGACACAGAGACACTGAGACACTGAGACACAGAGACTCTGAGACACAGAGACACTGAGACACAGAGATACTGAGACTCTGAGACGCAGAGACACAGAGACACTGAGACACTGAGACACAGAGACTCAAAGACACTGAGACACAGAGACACTGAGACACTGAGGCACAGAGACACTGAGACACTGAGACACAGAGTCACTGAGACACAGAGACTCTGAGACACTGGGACACAGGGACACTGAGACACTGAGGCACTGAGACACAGAGACACTGAGACACAGATACACTGAGACTCTGAGACACTGAGACACAGAGACTCTGAGACACTGAGACACAGAGACACTGAGACACTGAGTCACGGAGACACTGAGACACTGAGACACAGAGACTCTGAGACACTGAGACACAGAAACACTGAGACACTGAGACACAGAGACACGGAGACTCTGAGACACAGAGACACTGAGACACAGAGACACAGAGACACTGGGACACTGAGACACAGAGACACTGAGACCCTGAGACTCTGAGACACAGAGACACTGAGACACTGAGACACAGAGACAATGAGACACTGAGACACTGAGACACAGAGACACTGAGACGCTGAGTCACTGAGACACAGAGACACTGAGACACTGAGACACAGAGACACTGAGACTCTGAGACACAGAGACGCTGAGACACTGACACACAGAGGCACTGAGACACAGAGACACTGAGATTCAGACACACTGAGTCACTGAGACACAGAGACGCTGAGGCTCAGAGACACTGAGACACTGAGACACTGAGACTCAGAGACACTGAGACACAGAGACACTGAGACACAGAGACACTGAGACATTGAGACACAGAGACACTGAGACACTGAGACACAGAGACTCTGATACACTGAGGCACAGAGACACTGAGACACAGAGACGCTGAGACACTGAGACACAGAGACACTGAGACACTGAGTCTCAGAGACACTGAGACACTGAGAAACAGAGACCCTGAGACTCAGAGACAATGAGACACTGAGACACTGAGAGTCTGAGACACTGAGAGTCTGTCACACAGAGACACTGAGACACTGAGACATTGAGACACAGAGACACTGAGACACTGAGACACTGAGACTCAGAGACACTGAGACACAGAGACACTGACACTCCGAGACACTGAGAAACAGAGACACTGAGACACTGAGACTCAGAGACACTGAGACTCTGTGGCACAGAGACACTGAGACACTGAGACTCAGAGATACTGAGACACTCAGACACAGAGACACTGAGACTCTGAGACACAGAGACACTGAGACACACAGAGACTGAGACTCAGAGACACTGAGACACAGAGACACTGAGACACTGAGACACAGAGACGCTGAGACTCAGAGACACTGAGACACAGAGACACTGAGACACTGAGACACAGAGGCACTGAGACTCAGAGACAGTGAGACACAGAGAGACTGAGACACTGAGACACTGAGACTCAAAGACACTGAGAGATAGAGACACTGAGACACTGAGACTCAGAGACACTGAGACACAGAGACACTGAGACTCTGAGAGACTGAGACACTGAGACACAGAGACACTGAGACTCTGAGACATTGTGACACAGAGACACTGAGACTCAGAGACACTGAGACTCAGAGACACTGCGACACAGAGACACTGAGACTCAGAGACATTGTGACACAGAGACACTGAGACACAGAGACACTGAGACTCTGAGACTCTGAGACTCAGAGACACTGAGACACAGAGACACTGAGACACTGAGACTCAGCGACACTGAGACACAGAGACACTGCGACACAGAGACACTGAGACTCAGAGACATTGTGACACAGAGACACTGAGACACAGAGACACTGAGACTCTGAGACTCTGAGACTCAGAGACACTGAGACACAGAGACACTGAGACACTGAGACTCAAAGACACTGAGACATAGAGACACTGAGACACTGAGACTCAGAGACACTGAGACACAGAGACACTGAGACTCTGAGACTCTGAGACACTGAGACACTGAGACTCAGAGACACTGAGACTCAGAGACACTGAGACACAGAGACACTGAGACATTGAGACGCAGAGACACTGAGACACTGAGACACAGAGACTCAGAGACACTGAGACTCTGAGACACAGAGACACTGAGACACTGAGACACAGAGACACTGAGACACAGAGACACTGAGACTCTGAGACACAGTGACACTGAGACACAGAGACACTGAGACATTGAGACACAGAGACACTGAGACACAGAGACACTGAGACACTGAGACTCAGAGACACTGAGACACAGAGACACTGAGACTCTGTGGCACAGAGACACTGAGACACTGAGACTCAGAGATACTGAGACACTCAGACACAGAGACACTGAGACTCTGAGACACAGAGACACTGAGACACAGAGAGACTGAGACTCAGAGACACTGAGACACAGAGACACTGAGAAACTGAGACACAGAGACGCTGAGACTCAGAGACACTGAGACACAGAGACACTGAGACACTGAGACACAGAGGCACTGAGACTCAGAGACAGTGAGACACAGAGAGACTGAGACACTGAGACACTGAGACTCAAAGACACTGAGACATAGAGACACTGAGACACTGAGACTCAGAGACACTGAGACACAGAGACACTGAGACTCTGAGACTCTGAGACACTGAGACACTGAGACTCAGAGACACTGAGACTCAGAGACACTGAGACACAGAGACACTGAGACTCTGAGACATTGTGACACAGAGACACTGAGACTCAGAGACACTGAGACTCAGAGACACTGCGACACAGAGACACTGAGACTCAGAGACATTGTGACACAGAGACACTGAGACACAGAGACACTGAGACTCTGAGACTCTGAGACTCTGAGACTCAGAGACACTGAGACACAGAGACACTGAGACACTGAGACTCAGAGACACTGAGACACTGAGACACTGAGACTCAGCGACACTGAGACACAGAGACACTGAGACACAGAGACACTGAGACGCTGAGTCACTGAGACACAGAGACACTGAGACACTGAGACTCAGAGACACTGAGACACTGAGACACTGAGACTCAGCGACACTGACACACAGAGACACTGAGACACAGAGACACTGAGACAGTGAGCCACTGAGACTCTGAGACACTGAGACACAGAGACACTGAGACACTGAGACACAGAGACACAGAGACACAGAGACACTGAGACTCTGACACACAGAGACACTGAGTCACAGAGACACTGAGACATAGAGACACTGAGACACTGAGACTCTGAGACACAGAGACACTGAGACACAGAGACACTGAGACACAGAGTCACAGAGACACTGAGACTCAGAGACACTGAGACACAGAGACGCTGAGGCACGGAGACACAGAGGCACTGAGACACTCAGTCACAGAGACACTGAGACACTGAGACACTGAGTCACAGAGACACTGAGACACTGAGACACAGAGACACTGAGACTCAGAGACAATGAGACACTGAGACACAGAGACACTGAGACACTGAGACACTGAGGCACAGAGACACAAAGACACTGAGACACTGAGGCACAGAGACACTGAGACTCAGAGACACTGAGACACAGAGACTCTGAGACACTGACACACTGAGACACAGAGACATTGAGACACAGAGACACTGAGACTCTGATACACAGAGACACTGAGACACAGAGTCACAGAAACGCTGAGACACTGAGACACAGAGACACTGAGACACAGAGGCTCTGAGACAAAGAGTCACAGAGACGCTTAGAAACTGAGACACAGAAACACTGTGACTCTGAGACTCAGAGACACAGAGACACTGAGACACAGAGACACTGAGACACTGAGACACTACGACTCTGAGACTCAGAGACTCTGAGACACTGAGACACAGAGACACTGAGACACTGAGACACTGAGTCTCAGAGACACTGAGACACAGAGACACAGAGACCCTGAGACTCAGAGACACTGAGACACTGAGTCTCAGAGACACTGAGACACAGAGACACAGAGACCCTGAGACTCTGACACACAGAGACACTGAGACACTGAGACATTGAGACACAGAGACAGTGAGACACTGAGACTCTGAGACACAGAGACACTGAGACACAGAGACACAGAGACACTGAGACTCTGAGACACAGAGACACTGAGACACAGAGACACTGAGACACAGAGACACAGAGACACTGAGACTTAGAGTCACTGAGACACAGAGACGCTGAGACACTGACACACTGAGTCACTGAGACACAGAGACGCTGAGACTCAGAGACACTGAGACACTGAGACACTGAGACTCAGAGACACTGAGACACAGAGACACTGAGACACAGAGACACTGAGACATTGAGACACAGAGACACTGAGACACTGAGACACAGAGACTCTGATACACTGAGGCACAGAGACACTGAGACACTGAGACACAGAGACTCTGATACACTGAGACACAGAGACACTGAGACACAGAGACGCTGAGACACTGAGACACTGAGACACTGAGACACAGAGACACAGAGACACTGAGACTCTGAGACACAGAGACACTGAGACACAGAGACACTGAGACACTGAGACTCAGAGACACTGAGACACTGAGACTCAGAGACACTGAGACACAGAGACACTGAGACACTGAGACACAGAGACACTGAGACACAGAGACACTGAGACACAGAGACACAGAGACTCTGAGACACTGAGACGAAGAGACACTGAGACACTGAGACACGGAGTCTCAGAGACACTGAGACACTGAGACACAGAGACACTGAGACACTGAGACACTGAGTCTCAGAGACACTGAGACACTGAGAAACAGAGACCCTGAGACTCAGAGACAATGAGACACTGAGACACTGAGAGTCTGAGACACTGAGAGTCTGTCACACAGAGACACTGAGACACTGAGACATTGAGACACAGAGACACTGAGACACTGAGACACTGAGACTCAGAGACACTGAGACACAGAGACACTGACACTCCGAGACACTGAGAAACAGAGACACTGAGACACTGAGACTCAGAGACACTGAGACTCTGTGGCACAGAGACACTGAGACACTGAGACTCAGAGATACTGAGACACTCAGACACAGAGACACTGAGACTCTGAGACACAGAGACACTGAGACACAGAGAGACTGAGACTCAGAGACACTGAGACACAGAGACACTGAGAAACTGAGACACAGAGACGCTGAGACTCAGAGACACTGAGACACAGAGACACTGAGACACTGAGACACAGAGGCACTGAGATTCAGAGACAGTGAGACACAGAGAGACTGAGACACTGAGACACTGAGACTCAAAGACACTGAGACATAGAGACACTGAGACACTGAGACTCAGAGACACTGAGACACAGAGACACTGAGACTCTGAGACTCTGAGACACTGAGACACTGAGACTCAGAGACACTGAGACTCAGAGACACTGCGACACAGAGACACTGAGACTCAGAGACATTGTGACACAGAGACACTGAGACACAGAGACACTGAGACTCTGAGACTCTGAGACTCTGAGACTCTGAGACACTGAGACACAGAGACACTGAGACACTGAGACTCAGAGACACTGAGACACTGAGACACTGAGACTCAGCGACACTGAGACACAGAGACACTGAGACACAGAGACACTGAGACGCTGAGTCACTGAGACACAGAGACACTGAGACACTGAGACACTGAGACTCAGAGACACTGAGACACTGAGACACTGAGACTCAGCGACACTGACACACAGAGACACTGAGACACAGAGACACTGAGACAGTGAGCCACTGAGACTCTGAGACACTGATACACAGAGACACTGAGACACTGAGACACAGAGACACTGAGACTCTGACACACAGAGACACTGAGTCACAGAGACACTGAGACATAGAGACACTGAGACACTGAGACTTTGAGACACAGAGACACTGAGACACAGAGACACTGAGACACAGAGTCACAGAGACACTGAGACTCAGAGACACTGAGACACAGAGACGCTGAGGCACAGAGACACTGAGACTCTGAGTCACAGAGACACTGAGACACTGAGACACTGAGACTCTGAGACACAGAGACACTCAGTCACAGAGACACTGAGACACTGAGTCACAGAGACACTGAGACACTGAGACACTGAGACTCTGAGACACTGAGGCACAGAGACACTGAGACTCTGAGACACAGAGACACTGAGACATTGAGACACAGAGATACTGAGACTCTGAGACGCAGAGACACAGAGATACTGAGACACTGAGACACTGAGACACTGAGACACAGAGACGCTGAGACACTGAGACACTGAGACACTTAGGCACAGAGACACTGAGGCACTGAGACACAGAGTCACTGAGACACAGAGACTCTGAGACACTGGGACACAGAGACACTGAGACACTGAGGCACTGAGACACAGAGACACTGAGACACAGAGACACTGAGAGTCTGAGACACTGAGACACAGAGACTCTGAGACACTGAGACACAGAGACACTGAGACACTGAGTCACGGAGACACTGAGACACTGAGACACAGATACTCTGAGACACTGAGACACAGAGACACAGAGACGCTGAGACACTGAGACACAGAGACACTGAGACACAGAGACACTGAGACACTGAGACACTGAGACTCTGAGACACTGAGACACAGAGACACTGAGACACTGAGACACTGAGACTCTGACACACAGAGACACTGAGTCACAGAGACACTGAGACACAGGGACACTGAGACACTGAGACACAGAGACCCTTAGACACAGAGACACTGAGACTCTGAGACTCTGAGACTCTGAGACTCAGAGACACTGAGACACAGAGACACTGAGACACTGAGACACTGAGACTCAGCGACACTGAGACACAGAGACACTGAGACACAGAGACACTGAGACGCTGTGTCACTGAGACACAGAGACACTGAGACACTGAGACACTGAGACTCAGAGACACTGAGACACTGAGACACTGAGACTCAGCGACACTGACACACAGAGACACTGAGACACAGAGACACTGCGACAGTGAGACACTGAGACTCTGAGACACTGAGACACAGAGACACTGAGACACTGAGACACTGAGACACAGAGACACTGAGACTCTGACACACAGAGACACTGAGTCACAGGGACACTGAGACATAGAGACACTGAGACACTGAGACTCAGAGACACAGAGACACTGAGACACAGAGACACTGAGACACAGAGACTCAGAGACACTGAGACACTGAGACACCGGGACACTGAGACTCTGAGACACAGAGACACTGAGACACAGAGACACTGAGACACTGAGACACAGAGACACTGAGACACTGAGACACTGAGACTCAGAGACACTGAGTCACAGAGACACTGAGACACTGAGACACAGAGACACTGAGACTCAGATACACTGAGACACTGAGACACAGAGACACTGAGACACTGAGGCACAGAGACACAAAGACACTGAGACACTGAGGCACAGAGACACTGAGACTCAGAGACACTGAGACACAGAGACTCTGAGACACTGAGACACTGAGGCACAGAGACACTGAGACTCAGAGACACTGAGACACAGAGACTCTGAGACACTGAGACACTGAGACACAGAGACACTGAGACTCTGATACACAGAGACACTGAGACACAGAGTCACAGAGACGCTGAGACACTGAGACACAGAGACACTGAGACACAGAGTCACAGAGACGCTTAGAAACTGAGACACAGAAACACTGTGACTGTGAGACTCAGAGACACTGAGACACAGAGACACTGAGACACTGAGACACTGAGACACTACGACTCTGTGACTCAGAGTCTCTTAGACACTGAGACACTGAGACACAGAGACACTGAGACACTGAGTCTCAGAGACACTGAGACACTGAGACACAGAGACCCTGAGACTCAGAGACACTGAGACACTGAGACACTGAGACTCTGAGGCACTGAGACTCTGACACACAGAGACACTGAGACATTGAGACACAGAGACAGTGAGACACTGAGACTCTGAGACACAGAGACACTGAGACAGAGAGGCACAGAGACACTGAGACTCTGAGATTCAGAGACACTTAGACACTGAGGCACTGAGACTCTGAGACACAGAGACACTGAGACACTGAGACACTGAGACTCTGAGACACAGAGACGCTGAGACACTGAGACACAGAGACTCTGAGACACTGAGACACTGAGACACAGAGACACTGAGACACAGAGACACTGAGACTCTGATACACAGAGACACTGAGACACAGAGTCACAGAGACGCTGAGACACTGAGACACAGAGACACTGAGACACAGGGTCACAGAGACGCTTAGAAACTGAGACACAGAAACACTGTGACTCTGAGACTCAGAGACACTGAGACACAGAGACACAGAGACACTGAGACACTGAGACACTACGACTCTGTGACTCAGAGACTCTTAGACACTGAGACACAGAGACACTGAGACACTGAGTCTCAGAGACACTGAGACACTGAGACACAGAGACCCTGAGACTCAGAGACACTGAGACACTGAGACTCTGAGACACTGAGACTCTGACACACAGAGACACTGAGACACAGAGACTTTGAGACACAGAGACAGTGAGACACTGAGACTCTGAGACTCTGAGACACAGAGACACTGAGACAGAGAGACACAGAGACACTGAGACTCTGAGACTCAGAGACACTTAGACACTGAGACACTGAGACTCTGAGACACAGAGACACTGAGACACTGAGACTCTGAGACACAGAGACGCTGAGGCACTGAGACACAGAGACACTGAGACACTGAGGCACAGATACACTGTGACACTGAGACACAGAGACACAGAGACACTGAGATACAGAGACTCTGAGACACTGAGACACAGAGACACAGAGACACTGAGACACAGAGACACTGAGACTCTGAGACACTGAGACACAGAGACGCTGAGACACTGAGACACTGAGACTCTGAGACACTGAGACACAGAAACACTGACACGCTGAGACACAGAGACAAAGAGACACTGAGACTCTGCGACACAGAGACACAGAGACACTGAGACACAGAGACACTGAGACACTGAGACACTGAGTCTCTGAGACACAGAGACACTGAGACACAGAGACACTGAGACAATGAGACACAGAGACACTGAAAGTCAGAGACACTGAGACACAGAGACACTGAGGCACTGAGACTCAGAGACACTGAGACACGGAGACACTGAGACACAGAGACACTGAGACTCAGAGACAGAGAGACACTGAGACTCTGAGACACTGAGACTCAGAAACACTGAGGCACAGAGACAGAGAGACACAGAGACACTGAGACACTGAGACTCAGAGACATTGAGACACAGAGACACTGAGACTCTAAGACACTGAGACACAGAGACACTGAGACACAGAGACCCTGAGACTCAGAGACACTGAGACGCAGAGACACTGAGACTCTGAGACACAGAGACACTGAGACTCAGAGACACTGAGACACTGAGACTCAGAGACACTGAGACACTGAGACACTGAGACTCAGAGACACTGAGACACAGAGACGCTGAGACTCTGAGACACAGAGACACTGAGACGCTGAGACACAGAGTCACTGAGACACTGAGACACTGAGACACTGAGACTCTGAGACACTGAGACACAGAGACACTGAGACACAGAGACACAGAGACCCTGAGACACTGAGACACTGAGACACAGAGACACTGAGACTCTGAGACACTGAGACACAGAGACACTGAGACACAGAGACAGAGAGACCCTGAGACACTGAGACACTGAGACACCGATACACTGAGACACAGAGACACTGAGACACTGAGACTCAGAGACAATGAGACACTGAGACTCAGAGACACTGAGACACAGAGACGCTGAGACACTGAGACACAGAGACACTGAGACACTGAGACACTGAGACTCTGAGTCGCAGAGACACTGATACACTGAGACACAGAGACACAGAGACACTGAGACACTGAGACACAGAGACACTGAGACTCAGAGACACTGAGACACTGAGACACTGAGACTCAGAGACACTAAGGCGCAGAGACACTGAGACACAGAGACACTGAGACTCTGAGACTTGCAGAGACACTGAGGCTCTGAGACTCTGAGACTCAGAGACACTGAGACACAGAGACACTGAGACACTGACACTCAGAGGCTCAGAGACACTGAGACACTGAGGCACTGAGACTCAGAGACACTGAGACACTGAGACACAGAGACTCTGAGACACTGAGACACCGAGACGCTGAGACACTGAGACACAGAGACACTGAGACACTGAGACACAGAGACACTGAGACACTTAGACACTGAGACTCTGAGACACTGAGACACAGAGACACTGAGACTCTGAAACACAGAGACACAGAGACTCTGACCCACAGAGACACTGAGGCACAGAGACACTGAGACACAGAGACACTGAGAAACTGAGACTCTGAGACACAGAGACACTGAGACACAGAGACACTGAGACACTGAGACACTGAGACTCAGAGACACTGAGACACAGAGACGCTGAGACACAGAGACACAGAGGCACTGAGACACTGAGACACAGTGACACAGAGACACAGAGACACTGAGACACAGAGACTCTGAGACACAGAGACACTGAGACTCTGAGAATCTGACACTCAAAGACACTGAGACACAGAGACACTGAGACACTGAGACTCGGAGACACTGAGACACTGAGACACTGAGACTCAGCGACACTGAGACACAGAGACACTGAGATACAGAGACACTGAGACGCTGAGACACTGAGACTCTGAGAATCTGAGACTCAGAGACACTGAGACACAGAGACACTGAGACTCAGAGTCACTGAGACACTGAGACACTGAGACTCAGCGACACTGAGAAACAGAGACACTGAGACACAGAGACACTGAGACGCTGAGACACTGAGACACAGAGACGCTGAGACACTGAGACACTGAGACACTGAGACTCTGAGACACAGTGACACTGAGACTCAGAGACACTGAGACACTGAGACTCAGAGAAACTGAGACACAGAGACACTGAGACTCAGAGACACTGAGACACAGAGACACAGTGACACAGAGACACTGAGACACTGAGACACAGAGACAAGGAGACTCAGAGACACTGAGACACAGAGACGCTGAGACTCTGAGACACAGAGACACTGAGACGCTGAGACACAGAGTCACAGAGACACTGAGACACTGAGACACTGAGACACTGAGTCTCTGAGACACTGAGACACAGAGACACTGAGACACAGAGACACAGAGACCCTGAGACACTGAGACACTGAGACACAGAGACACTGAGACACAGAGACACTGAGACTCTGAGACACAGAGACACAGAGACACTGAGACTCTGAGACTCAGAGACACTGAGACACTGAGGCACTGAGACACTGAGACTCAGAGACACTGAGACACAGAGACACTGAGACACTGAGACACAGAGACACTGAGACACTGAGACACA
This sequence comes from Carcharhinus amblyrhynchos, assembly GCF_965287045.1. NCBI lineage: Eukaryota > Metazoa > Chordata > Chondrichthyes > Carcharhiniformes > Carcharhinidae > Carcharhinus > Carcharhinus amblyrhynchos. The sequence continues at coordinate 101,545 of NW_027649983.1, forward strand.
GAGACACTGAGACTCTGAGACACTGAGACACAGAGACACTGAGACGCTGAGACACAGAGTCACTGAGACACTGAGACACTGAGACTCTGAGACACTGAGACACAGAGACACTGAGACACAGAGACAGAGAGACCCTGAGACACTGAGACACTGAGACACCGATACACTGAGACACAGAGACACTGAGACACTGAGACTCAGAGACAATGAGACACTGAGACTCAGAGACACTGAGACACAGAGACACTGAGACACTAAGGCGCAGAGACACTGAGACACAGAGACACTGAGACTCTGAGACTTGCAGAGACACTGAGGCTCTGAGACTCTGAGACTCAGAGACACTGAGACACAGAGACACTGAGACACTGAGACACAGAGACACTGAGACACTGAGACACTGAGACTCTGAGTCGCAGAGACACTGATACACTGAGACACAGAGACACAGAGACACTGAGACACTGAGACACTGAGACTCAGAGACACTGAGACACTGAGACACTGAGACTCAGAGACACTAAGGCGCAGAGACACTGAGACACAGAGACACTGAGACTCTGAGACTTGCAGAGACACTGAGGCTCTGAGACTCTGAGACTCAGAGACACTGAGACACAGAGACACTGAGACACTGACACTCAGAGGCTCAGAGACACTGAGACACTGAGGCACTGAGACTCAGAGACACTGAGACACTGAGACATAGAGACTCTGAGACACTGAGACACCGAGACGCTGAGACACTGAGACACAGAGACACTGAGACACTGAGACACAGAGACACTGAGACACTTAGACACTGAGACTCTGAGACACTGAGACACAGAGACACTGAGACTCTGAAACACAGAGACACTGAGACTCTGACCCACAGAGACACTGAGGCACAGAGACACTGAGACACAGAGACACTGAGAAACTGAGCCTCTGAGACACAGCGACACTGAGACACTGAGACACTGAGACACTGAGACTCAGAGACACTGAGACACAGAGACGCTGAGACACAGAGACACAGAGGCACTGAGACACTGAGACACAGTGACACAGAGACACAGAGACACTGAGACACAGAGACTCTGAGACACAGAGACACTGAGACTCTGAGAATCTGAGACTCAAAGACACTGAGACACAGAGACACTGAGACACTGAGACTCAGAGACACTGAGACACTGAGACACTGAGACTCAGCGACACTGAGACACAGAGACACTGAGACACAGAGACACTGAGACGCTGAGACACTGAGACTCTGAGAATCTGAGACTCAGAGACACTGAGACACAGAGACACTGAGACTCAGAGTCACTGAGACACTGAGACACTGAGACTCAGCGACACTGAGAAACAGAGACACTGAGACACAGAGACACTGAGACGCTGAGACACTGAGACACAGAGACGCTGAGACACTGAGACACTGAGACACTGAGACTCTGAGACACTGAGACACAGAGACACTGAGACACTGAGACACAGAGACACTGAGACTCTGACACACAGAGACACTGAGTCACAGAGACACTGAGACACAGGGACACTGAGACACTGAGACACAGAGACTCTTAGACACAGAGACACTGAGACTCTGAGACTCTGAGACTCTGAGACTCAGAGACAGTGAGACACAGAGACACTGAGACACTGAGACTCAGAGACACTGAGACACTGAGACTCAGCGACACTGAGACACAGAGACACTGAGACACAGAGACACTGAGACGCTGAGTCACTGAGACACAGAGACACTGAGACACTGAGACTCATAGACACTGAGACACTGAGACACTGAGACTCAGCGGCACTGACACACAGAGACACTGAGACACAGAGACACTGAGACAGTGAGACACTGAGACTCTGAGACACTGAGACACAGAGACACTGAGACACTGAGACACAGAGATACTGAGACTCTGACACACAGAGACACTGAGTCACAGAGACACTGAGACATAGAGACACAGAGACACTGAGAAACTGAGACACAGAGACGCTGAGGCACGTAGACACAGAGGCACTGAGACACTCAGTCACAGAGACACTGAGACATTGAGTCACAGAGACACTGAGACACAGAGACTCTGAGACACTGAGGCACAGAGACACTGAGACTCTGAGTCACAGAGACACTGAGACACAGAGACACTGAGACACTGAGACACAGAGACTCTGAGACACAGAGACACTGAGACACAGAGATACTGAGACTCTGAGACGCAGAGACACAGAGACACTGAGACACTGAGACACAGAGACTCAAAGACACTGAGACACAGAGACACTGAGACACTGAGGCACAGAGACACTGAGACACTGAGACACAGAGTCACTGAGACACAGAGACTCTGAGACACTGGGACACAGGGACACTGAGACACTGAGGCACTGAGACACAGAGACACTGAGACACAGATACACTGAGACTCTGAGACACTGAGACACAGAGACTCTGAGACACTGAGACACAGAGACACTGAGACACTGAGTCACGGAGACACTGAGACACTGAGACACAGAGACTCTGAGACACTGAGACACAGAAACACTGAGACACTGAGACACAGAGACACGGAGACTCTGAGACACAGAGACACTGAGACACAGAGACACAGAGACACTGGGACACTGAGACACAGAGACACTGAGACCCTGAGACTCTGAGACACAGAGACACTGAGACACTGAGACACAGAGACAATGAGACACTGAGACACTGAGACACAGAGACACTGAGACGCTGAGTCACTGAGACACAGAGACACTGAGACACTGAGACACAGAGACACTGAGACTCTGAGACACAGAGACGCTGAGACACTGACACACAGAGGCACTGAGACACAGAGACACTGAGATTCAGACACACTGAGTCACTGAGACACAGAGACGCTGAGGCTCAGAGACACTGAGACACTGAGACACTGAGACTCAGAGACACTGAGACACAGAGACACTGAGACACAGAGACACTGAGACATTGAGACACAGAGACACTGAGACACTGAGACACAGAGACTCTGATACACTGAGGCACAGAGACACTGAGACACTGAGAGACTGATACACAGAGACACTGAGACACAGAGACGCTGAGACACTGAGACACAGAGACACTGAGACACTGAGTCTCAGAGACACTGAGACACTGAGAAACAGAGACCCTGAGACTCAGAGACAATGAGACACTGAGACACTGAGAGTCTGAGACACTGAGAGTCTGTCACACAGAGACACTGAGACACTGAGACACTGAGACATTGAGACACAGAGACACTGAGACACAGAGACACTGAGACACTGAGACTCAGAGACACTGAGACACAGAGACACTGACACTCCGAGACACTGAGAAACAGAGACACTGAGACACTGAGGCTCAGAGACACTGAGACTCTGTGGCACAGAGACACTGAGACACTGAGACTCAGAGATACTGAGACACTCAGACACAGAGACACTGAGACTCTGAGACACAGAGACACTGAGACACAGAGAGACTGAGACTCAGAGACACTGAGACACAGAGACACTGAGACACTGAGACACAGAGACGCTGAGACTCAGAGACACTGAGACACAGAGACACTGAGACACTGAGACACAGAGGCACTGAGACTCAGAGACAGTGAGACACAGAGAGACTGAGACACTGAGACACTGAGACTCAAAGACACTGAGAGATAGAGACACTGAGACACTGAGACTCAGAGACACTGAGACACAGAGACACTGAGACTCTGAGAGACTGAGACACTGAGACACAGAGACACTGAGACTCTGAGACATTGTGACACAGAGACACTGAGACTCAGAGACACTGATACACAGAGACACTGAGACTCAGAGACACTGAGACTCAGAGACACTGCGACACAGAGACACTGAGACTCAGAGACATTGTGACACAGAGACACTGAGACACAGAGACACTGAGACTCTGAGACTCTGAGACTCAGAGACACTGAGACACAGAGACACTGAGACACTGAGACTCAGCGACACTGAGACACAGAGACACTGCGACACAGAGACACTGAGACTCAGAGACATTGTGACACAGAGACACTGAGACACAGAGACACTGAGACACTGAGACTCTGAGACTCAGAGACACTGAGACACAGAGACACTGAGACACTGAGACTCAAAGACACTGAGACATAGAGACACTGAGACACTGAGACTCAGAGACACTGAGACACAGAGACACTGAGACTCTGAGACTCTGAGACACTGAGACACTGAGACTCAGAGACACTGAGACTCAGAGACACTGAGACACAGAGACACTGAGACATTGAGACACAGAGACACTGAGACACTGAGACACAGAGACTCAGAGACACTGAGACTCTGAGACACAGAGACACTGAGACACTGAGACACTGAGACTCTGAGTCGCAGAGACACTGATACACTGAGACACAGAGACACAGAGACACTGAGACACTGAGACACAGAGACACTGAGACTCAGAGACACTGAGACACTGAGACTCAGAGACACTAAGGCGCAGAGACACTGAGACACAGAGACACTGAGACTCTGAGACATGCAGAGACACTGAGGCTCTGAGACTCTGAGACTCAGAGACACTGAGACACAGAGACACTGAGACACTGACACTCAGAGGCTCAGAGACACTGAGACACTGAGGCACTGAGACTCAGAGACACTGAGACACTGAGACACAGAGACACAGAGACTCTGAGACACTGAGACACCGAGACGCTGAGACACTGAGACACAGATATACTGAGACACTGAGACACAGAGACACTGAGACACTTAGACACTGAGACTCTGAGACACTGAGACACAGAGACACTGAGACTCTGAAACACAGAGACACTGAGACTCTGACCCACAGAGACACTGAGGCACAGAGACACTGAGACACAAAGACACTGAGAAACTGAGCCTCTGAGACACAGCGACACTGAGACACTGAGACACTGAGACTCAGAGACACTGAGACACAGAGACGCTGAGACACAGAGACACAGAGGCACTGAGACACTGAGACACAGTGACACAGAGACACAGAGACACTGAGACACAGAGACTCTGAGACACAGAGACACTGAGACTCTGAGAATCTGAGACTCAAAGACACTGAGACACAGAGACACTGAGACACTGAGACACTGAGACTCAGCGACACTGAGACACAGAGACACTGAGACACAGAGACACTGAGACGCTGAGACACTGAGACTCTGAGAATCTGAGACTCAGAGACACTGAGACACAGAGACACTGAGACTCAGAGTCACTGAGACACTGAGACAATGAGACTCAGCGACACTGAGAAACAGAGACACTGAGACACAGAGACACTGAGACGCTGAGACACTGAGACACAGAGACGCTGAGACACTGAGACACTGAGACACTGAGACTCTGAGACACTGAGACACAGAGACACTGAGACACTGAGACACAGAGACACTGAGACTCTGACACACAGAGACACTGAGTCACAGAGACACTGAGACACAGGGACACTGAGACACTGAGACACAGAGACTCTTAGACACAGAGACACTGAGACTCTGAGACTCTGAGACTCTGAGACTCAGAGACAGTGAGACACAGAGACACTGAGACACTGAGACTCAGAGACACTGAGACACTGAGACTCAGCGACACTGAGACACAGAGACACTGAGACACAGAGACACTGAGACGCTGAGTCACTGAGACACAGAGACACTGAGACTCATAGACACTGAGACACTGAGACACTGAGACTCAGCGGCACTGACACACAGAGACACTGAGACACAGAGACACTGAGACAGTGAGACACTGAGACTCTGAGACACTGAGACACAGAGACACTGAGACACTGAGACACAGAGATACTGAGACTCTGACACACAGAGACACTGAGTCACAGAGACACTGAGACATAGAGACACAGAGACACTGAGACACTGAGACACAGAGACGCTGAGGCACGTAGACACAGAGGCACTGAGACACTCAGTCACAGAGACACTGAGACATTGAGTCACAGAGACACTGAGACACAGAGACTCTGAGACACTGAGGCACAGAGACACTGAGACTCTGAGTCACAGAGACACTGAGACACAGAGACACTGAGACACTGAGACACAGAGACTCTGAGACACAGAGACACTGAGACACAGAGATACTGAGACTCTGAGACGCAGAGACACAGAGACACTGAGACACTGAGACACAGAGACGCTGAGACACTGAGACACAGAGACACTGAGACACTGAGGCACAGAGACACTGAGACACTGAGACACAGAGTCACTGAGACACAGAGACTCTGAGACACTGGGACACAGGGACACTGAGACACTGAGGCACTGAGACACAGAGACACTGAGACACAGATACACTGAGACTCTGAGACACTGAGACACAGAGACTCTGAGACACTGAGACACAGAGACACTGAGACACTGAGTCACGGAGACACTGAGACACTGAGACACAGAGACTCTGAGACACTGAGACACAGAAACACTGAGACACTGAGACACAGAGACACGGAGACTCTGAGACACAGAGACACTGAGACACAGAGACACAGAGACACTGGGACACTGAGACACAGAGACACTGAGACCCTGAGACTCTGAGACACAGAGACACTGAGACACTGAGACACAGAGACAATGAGACACTGAGACACTGAGACACAGAGACACTGAGACGCTGAGTCACTGAGACACAGAGACACTGAGACACTGAGACACAGAGACACTGAGACTCTGAGACACAGAGACGCTGAGACACTGACACACAGAGGCACTGAGACACAGAGACACTGAGATTCAGACACACTGAGTCACTGAGACACAGAGACGCTGAGGCTCAGAGACACTGAGACACTGAGACACTGAGACTCAGAGACACTGAGACACAGAGACACTGAGACACAGAGACACTGAGACATTGAGACACAGAGACACTGAGACACTGAGACACAGAGACTCTGATACACTGAGGCACAGAGACACTGAGACACAGAGACGCTGAGACACTGAGACACAGAGACACTGAGACACTGAGTCTCAGAGACACTGAGACACTGAGAAACAGAGACCCTGAGACTCAGAGACAATGAGACACTGAGACACTGAGAGTCTGAGACACTGAGAGTCTGTCACACAGAGACACTGAGACACTGAGACATTGAGACACAGAGACACTGAGACACTGAGACACTGAGACACTGAGACTCAGAGACACTGAGACACAGAGACACTGACACTCCGAGACACTGAGAAACAGAGACACTGAGACACTGAGAATCAGAGACACTGAGACTCTGTGGCACAGAGACACTGAGACACTGAGACTCAGAGATACTGAGACACTCAGACACAGAGACACTGAGACTCTGAGACACAGAGACACTGAGACACAGAGAGACTGAGACTCAGAGACACTGAGACACAGAGACACTGAGACACTGAGACACAGAGACGCTGAGACTCAGAGACACTGAGACACAGAGACACTGAGACACTGAGACACAGAGGCACTGAGACTCAGAGACAGTGAGACACAGAGAGACTGAGACACTGAGACACTGAGACTCAAAGACACTGAGAGATAGAGACACTGAGACACTGAGACTCAGAGACACTGAGACACAGAGACACTGAGACTCTGAGAGACTGAGACACTGAGACACAGAGACACTGAGACTCTGAGACATTGTGACACAGAGACACTGAGACTCAGAGACACTGAGACTCAGAGACACTGCGACACAGAGACACTGAGACTCAGAGACATTGTGACACAGAGACACTGAGACACAGAGACACTGAGACTCTGAGACTCTGAGACTCAGAGACACTGAGACACAGAGACACTGAGACACTGAGACTCAGCGACACTGAGACACAGAGACACTGCGACACAGAGACACTGAGACTCAGAGACATTGTGACACAGAGACACTGAGACACAGAGACACTGAGACTCTGAGACTCTGAGACTCAGAGACACTGAGACACAGAGACACTGAGACACTGAGACTCAAAGACACTGAGACATAGAGACACTGAGACACTGAGACTCAGAGACACTGAGACACAGAGACACTGAGACTCTGAGACTCTGAGACACTGAGACACTGAGACTCAGAGACACTGAGACTCAGAGACACTGAGACACAGAGACACTGAGACATTGAGACGCAGAGACACTGAGACACTGAGACACAGAGACTCAGAGACACTGAGACTCTGAGACACAGAGACACTGAGACACTGAGACACAGAGACACTGAGACACAGAGACACTGAGACTCTGAGACACAGTGACACTGAGACACAGAGACACTGAGACATTGAGACACAGAGACACTGAGACACAGAGACACTGAGACACTGAGACTCAGAGACACTGAGACACAGAGACACTGAGACTCTGTGGCACAGAGACACTGAGACACTGAGACTCAGAGATACTGAGACACTCAGACACAGAGACACTGAGACTCTGAGACACAGAGACACTGAGACACAGAGAGACTGAGACTCAGAGACACTGAGACACAGAGACACTGAGAAACTGAGACACAGAGACGCTGAGACTCAGAGACACTGAGACACAGAGACACTGAGACACTGAGACACAGAGGCACTGAGACTCAGAGACAGTGAGACACAGAGAGACTGAGACACTGAGACACTGAGACTCAAAGACACTGAGACATAGAGACACTGAGACACTGAGACTCAGAGACACTGAGACACAGAGACACTGAGACTCTGAGACTCTGAGACACTGAGACACTGAGACTCAGAGACACTGAGACTCAGAGACACTGAGACACAGAGACACTGAGACTCTGAGACATTGTGACACAGAGACACTGAGACTCAGAGACACTGAGACTCAGAGACACTGCGACACAGAGACACTGAGACTCAGAGACATTGTGACACAGAGACACTGAGACACAGAGACACTGAGACTCTGAGACTCTGAGACTCTGAGACTCAGAGACACTGAGACACAGAGACACTGAGACACTGAGACTCAGAGACACTGAGACACTGAGACACTGAGACTCAGCGACACTGAGACACAGAGACACTGAGACACAGAGACACTGAGACGCTGAGTCACTGAGACACAGAGACACTGAGACACTGAGACTCAGAGACACTGAGACACTGAGACACTGAGACTCAGCGACACTGACACACAGAGACACTGAGACACAGAGACACTGAGACAGTGAGCCACTGAGACTCTGAGACACTGAGACACAGAGACACTGAGACACTGAGACACAGAGACACAGAGACACTGAGACTCTGACACACAGAGACACTGAGTCACAGAGACACTGAGACATAGAGACACTGAGACACTGAGACTCTGAGACACAGAGACACTGAGACACAGAGACACTGAGACACAGAGTCACAGAGACACTGAGACTCAGAGACACTGAGACACAGAGACGCTGAGGCACGGAGACACAGAGGCACTGAGACACTCAGTCACAGAGACACTGAGACACTGAGACACTGAGACACTGAGACACTGAGTCACAGAGACACTGAGACACTGAGACACAGAGACACTGAGACTCAGAGACAATGAGACACTGAGACACAGAGACACTGAGACACTGAGACACTGAGGCACAGAGACACAAAGACACTGAGACACTGAGGCACAGAGACACTGAGACTCAGAGACACTGAGACACAGAGACTCTGAGACACTGACACACTGAGACACAGAGACATTGAGACACAGAGACACTGAGACTCTGATACACAGAGACACTGAGACACAGAGTCACAGAAACGCTGAGACACTGAGACACAGAGACACTGAGACACAGAGGCTCTGAGACAAAGAGTCACAGAGACGCTTAGAAACTGAGACACAGAAACACTGTGACTCTGAGACTCAGAGACACAGAGACACTGAGACACAGAGACACTGAGACACTGAGACACTACGACTCTGAGACTCAGAGACTCTGAGACACTGAGACACAGAGACACTGAGACACTGAGACACTGAGTCTCAGAGACACTGAGACACAGAGACACAGAGACCCTGAGACTCAGAGACACTGAGACACTGAGTCTCAGAGACACTGAGACACAGAGACACAGAGACCCTGAGACTCTGACACACAGAGACACTGAGACACTGAGACATTGAGACACAGAGACAGTGAGACACTGAGACTCTGAGACACAGAGACACTGAGACACAGAGACACAGAGACACTGAGACTCTGAGACACAGAGACACTGAGACACAGAGACACTGAGACACAGAGACACAGAGACACTGAGACTTAGAGTCACTGAGACACAGAGACGCTGAGACACTGACACACTGAGTCACTGAGACACAGAGACGCTGAGACTCAGAGACACTGAGACACTGAGACACTGAGACTCAGAGACACTGAGACACAGAGACACTGAGACACAGAGACACTGAGACATTGAGACACAGAGACACTGAGACACTGAGACACAGAGACTCTGATACACTGAGGCACAGAGACACTGAGACACTGAGACACAGAAACACTGAGACACTGAGACACAGAGACACGGAGACTCTGAGACACAGAGACACTGAGACACAGAGACACAGAGACACTGGGACACTGAGACACAGAGACACTGAGACCCTGAGACTCTGAGACACAGAGACACTGAGACACTGAGACACAGAGACAATGAGACACTGAGACACAGAGACACTGAGACGCTGAGTCACTGAGACACAGAGACACTGAGACACTGAGACACAGAGACACTGAGACTCTGAGACACAGAGACGCTGAGACACTGACACACAGAGGCACTGAGACACAGAGACACTGAGATTCAGACACACTGAGTCACTGAGACACAGAGACGCTGAGGCTCAGAGACACTGAGACACTGAGACACTGAGACTCAGAGACACTGAGACACAGAGACACTGAGACACAGAGACACTGAGACATTGAGACACAGAGACACTGAGACACTGAGACACAGAGACTCTGATACACTGAGGCACAGAGACACTGAGACACAGAGACGCTGAGACACTGAGACACAGAGACACTGAGACACTGAGTCTCAGAGACACTGAGACACTGAGAAACAGAGACCCTGAGACTCAGAGACAATGAGACACTGAGACACTGAGAGTCTGAGACACTGAGAGTCTGTCACACAGAGACACTGAGACACTGAGACATTGAGACACAGAGACACTGAGACACTGAGACACTGAGACACTGAGACTCAGAGACACTGAGACACAGAGACACTGACACTCCGAGACACTGAGAAACAGAGACACTGAGACACTGAGACTCAGAGACACTGAGACTCTGTGGCACAGAGACACTGAGACACTGAGACTCAGAGATACTGAGACACTCAGACACAGAGACACTGAGACTCTGAGACACAGAGACACTGAGACACAGAGAGACTGAGACTCAGAGACACTGAGACACAGAGACACTGAGACACTGAGACACAGAGACGCTGAGACTCAGAGACACTGAGACACAGAGACACTGAGACACTGAGACACAGAGGCACTGAGACTCAGAGACAGTGAGACACAGAGAGACTGAGACACTGAGACACTGAGACTCAAAGACACTGAGAGATAGAGACACTGAGACACTGAGACTCAGAGACACTGAGACACAGAGACACTGAGACTCTGAGAGACTGAGACACTGAGACACAGAGACACTGAGACTCTGAGACATTGTGACACAGAGACACTGAGACTCAGAGACACTGAGACTCAGAGACACTGCGACACAGAGACACTGAGACTCAGAGACATTGTGACACAGAGACACTGAGACACAGAGACACTGAGACTCTGAGACTCTGAGACTCAGAGACACTGAGACACAGAGACACTGAGACACTGAGACTCAGCGACACTGAGACACAGAGACACTGCGACACAGAGACACTGAGACTCAGAGACATTGTGACACAGAGACACTGAGACACAGAGACACTGAGACTCTGAGACTCTGAGACTCAGAGACACTGAGACACAGAGACACTGAGACACTGAGACTCAAAGACACTGAGACATAGAGACACTGAGACACTGAGACTCAGAGACACTGAGACACAGAGACACTGAGACTCTGAGACTCTGAGACACTGAGACACTGAGACTCAGAGACACTGAGACTCAGAGACACTGAGACACAGAGACACTGAGACATTGAGACGCAGAGACACTGAGACACTGAGACACAGAGACTCAGAGACACTGAGACTCTGAGACACAGAGACACTGAGACACTGAGACACAGAGACACTGAGACACAGAGACACTGAGACTCTGAGACACAGTGACACTGAGACACAGAGACACTGAGACATTGAGACACAGAGACACTGAGACACAGAGACACTGAGACACTGAGACTCAGAGACACTGAGACACAGAGACACTGAGACTCTGTGGCACAGAGACACTGAGACACTGAGACTCAGAGATACTGAGACACTCAGACACAGAGACACTGAGACTCTGAGACACAGAGACACTGAGACACAGAGAGACTGAGACTCAGAGACACTGAGACACAGAGACACTGAGAAACTGAGACACAGAGACGCTGAGACTCAGAGACACTGAGACACAGAGACACTGAGACACTGAGACACAGAGGCACTGAGACTCAGAGACAGTGAGACACAGAGAGACTGAGACACTGAGACACTGAGACTCAAAGACACTGAGACATAGAGACACTGAGACACTGAGACTCAGAGACACTGAGACACAGAGACACTGAGACTCTGAGACTCTGAGACACTGAGACACTGAGACTCAGAGACACTGAGACTCAGAGACACTGAGACACAGAGACACTGAGACTCTGAGACATTGTGACACAGAGACACTGAGACTCAGAGACACTGAGACTCAGAGACACTGCGACACAGAGACACTGAGACTCAGAGACATTGTGACACAGAGACACTGAGACACAGAGACACTGAGACTCTGAGACTCTGAGACTCTGAGACTCAGAGACACTGAGACACAGAGACACTGAGACACTGAGACTCAGAGACACTGAGACACTGAGACACTGAGACTCAGCGACACTGAGACACAGAGACACTGAGACACAGAGACACTGAGACGCTGAGTCACTGAGACACAGAGACACTGAGACACTGAGACTCAGAGACACTGAGACACTGAGACACTGAGACTCAGCGACACTGACACACAGAGACACTGAGACACAGAGACACTGAGACAGTGAGCCACTGAGACTCTGAGACACTGAGACACAGAGACACTGAGACACTGAGACACAGAGACACAGAGACACTGAACATAGAACATAGAACATAGAACATTACAGCGCAGAACAGGCCCTTCGGCCCACGATGTTGCGCCGACCAGTTACAAAAACAATGACCCACTAGCCTATACCAATCCCTTTTCGTCCATAAACCTATCCAGAGATCTCTTAAACGCCCCCAAACTAGACGCATCTACAACTGCAGCAGGCAGGGCATTCCAATCCCTCACCACCCGCTGGGTAAAGAACCTACCCCTGACATCCGTCCTGTAGCTACCCCCCCTTAATTTAAAGTCATGCCCCCTCGTGCTAGCTTTCTCCATCCGAGGAAAAAGGCTATCACTATCCACCCTATCTAAACCCCTAATCATCTTATATGTTTCAATAAGATCCCCTCTTAGCCGCCTTCTTCCCAACGAAAACAACCCTAGATCCCTCAGTCTCTCCTCATAGGACCTCCCCACCATACCAGGCAACATCCTAGTAAACCTCCTCTGCACCCTCTCCAACGCCTCCACATCCTTCTTGTAATGCGGGGACCAGAACTGCACACAGTACTCCAAGTGCGGCCGCACTAGAGTAGTGTACAGTTGCAACATTACACTGCGACTCCTAAATTCAATCCCCCTACCAATAAACGCCAAGACACCGTACGCCTTCTTGACAACCTTATCTACTTGATTCCCAACTTTCAGGGATCTATGTACACACACACCTAGATCCCTCTGTTCATCCACACTATTCAAAGTCCTCCCGTTAGCCCTATACTCGACACATCTGTTGCTCCTACCAAAGTGAATTACCTCACACTTCTCCGCATTAAATTCCATCCGCCACCTCTCGGCCCAGCTCTGCAACCTATCTAAGTCTCCCTGCAGACTATGACACCCTTCCTCACAATCTACCACACCTCCAACTTTGGTGTCATCAGCAAATTTACTAATCCACCCAACTATACCCTCATCCAGATCATTAATAAAAATTACAAACAACAGTGGCCCCAAAACAGATCCCTGAGGCACACCACTCGTAACTGAGACTCTGACACACAGAGACACTGAGTCACAGAGACACTGAGACATAGAGACACTGAGACACTGAGACTCTGAGACACAGAGACACTGAGACACAGAGACACTGAGACACAGAGTCACAGAGACACTGAGACTCAGAGACACTGAGACACAGAGACGCTGAGGCACGGAGACACAGAGGCACTGAGACACTCAGTCACAGAGACACTGAGACACTGAGACACTGAGACACTGAGACACTGAGTCACAGAGACACTGAGACACTGAGACACAGAGACACTGAGACTCAGAGACAATGAGACACTGAGACACAGAGACACTGAGACACTGAGACACTGAGGCACAGAGACACAAAGACACTGAGACACTGAGGCACAGAGACACTGAGACTCAGAGACACTGAGACACAGAGACTCTGAGACACTGACACACTGAGACACAGAGACATTGAGACACAGAGACACTGAGACTCTGATACACAGAGACACTGAGACACAGAGTCACAGAAACGCTGAGACACTGAGACACAGAGACACTGAGACACAGAGGCTCTGAGACAAAGAGTCACAGAGACGCTTAGAAACTGAGACACAGAAACACTGTGACTCTGAGACTCAGAGACACAGAGACACTGAGACACAGAGACACTGAGACACTGAGACACTACGACTCTGAGACTCAGAGACTCTGAGACACTGAGACACAGAGACACTGAGACACTGAGACACTGAGTCTCAGAGACACTGAGACACAGAGACACAGAGACCCTGAGACTCAGAGACACTGAGACACTGAGTCTCAGAGACACTGAGACACAGAGACACAGAGACCCTGAGACTCTGACACACAGAGACACTGAGACACTGAGACATTGAGACACAGAGACAGTGAGACACTGAGACTCTGAGACACAGAGACACTGAGACACAGAGACACAGAGACACTGAGACTCTGAGACACAGAGACACTGAGACACAGAGACACTGAGACACAGAGACACAGAGACACTGAGACTTAGAGTCACTGAGACACAGAGACGCTGAGACACTGACACACTGAGTCACTGAGACACAGAGACGCTGAGACTCAGAGACACTGAGACACTGAGACACTGAGACTCAGAGACACTGAGACACAGAGACACTGAGACACAGAGACACTGAGACATTGAGACACAGAGACACTGAGACACTGAGACACAGAGACTCTGATACACTGAGGCACAGAGACACTGAGACACTGAGACACAGAGACTCTGATACACTGAGACACAGAGACACTGAGACACAGAGACGCTGAGACACTGAGACACTGAGACACAGAGACACTGAGACACAGAGACACAGAGACACTGAGACTCTGAGACACAGAGACACTGAGACACAGAGACACTGAGACACTGAGACTCAGAGACACTGAGACACTGAGACTCAGAGACACTGAGACACAGAGACACTGAGACACTGAGACACAGAGACACAGAGACACAGAGACACTGAGACTCTGAGACACAGAGACACTGAGACACAGAGACACTGAGACACAGAGACACAGAGACACTGAGACTTAGAGTCACTGAGACACAGAGACGCTGAGACACTGACACACTGAGTCACTGAGACACAGAGACGCTGAGACTCAGAGACACTGAGACACTGAGACACTGAGACTCAGAGACACTGAGACACAGAGACACTGAGACACAGAGACACTGAGACATTGAGACACAGAGACACTGAGACACTGAGACACAGAGACTCTGATACACTGAGGCACAGAGACACTGAGACACTGAGACACAGAGACTCTGATACACTGAGACACAGAGACACTGAGACACAGAGACGCTGAGACACTGAGACACTGAGACACAGAGACACTGAGACACAGAGACACAGAGACACTGAGACTCTGAGACACAGAGACACTGAGACACAGAGACACTGAGACACTGAGACTCAGAGACACTGAGACACTGAGACTCAGAGACACTGAGACACAGAGACACTGAGACACTGAGACACAGAGACACTGAGACACAGAGACACTGAGACACAGAGACACAGAGACTCTGAGACACTGAGACGAAGAGATACTGAGACACTGAGACACGGAGTCTCAGAGACACTGAGACACTGAGACACAGAGACACTGAGACACTGAGTCTCAGAGACACTGAGACACTGAGAAACAGAGACCCTGAGACTCAGAGACAATGAGACACTGAGACACTGAGAGTCTGAGACACTGAGAGTCTGTCACACAGCCTATGAGCAACTGAGACACTGAGACATTGAGACACAGAGACACTGAGACACTGAGACACTGAGACTCAGAGACACTGAGACACAGAGACACTGACACTCCGAGACACTGAGAAACAGAGACACTGAGACACTGAGACTCAGAGACACTGAGACTCTGTGGCACAGAGACACTGAGACACTGAGACTCAGAGATACTGAGACACTCAGACACAGAGACACTGAGACTCTGAGACACAGAGACACTGAGACACAGAGAGACTGAGACTCAGAGACACTGAGACACAGAGACACTGAGAAACTGAGACACAGAGACGCTGAGACTCAGAGACACTGAGACACAGAGACACTGAGACACTGAGACACAGAGGCACTGAGATTCAGAGACAGTGAGACACAGAGAGACTGAGACACTGAGACACTGAGACTCAAAGACACTGAGACATAGAGACACTGAGACACTGAGACTCAGAGACACTGAGACACAGAGACACTGAGACTCTGAGACTCTGAGACACTGAGACACTGAGACTCAGAGACACTGAGACTCAGAGACACTGAGACACAGAGACACTGAGACTCTGAGACATTGTGACACAGAGACACTGAGACTCAGAGACACAGAGACTCAGAGACACTGCGACACAGAGACACTGAGACTCAGAGACATTGTGACACAGAGACACTGAGACACAGAGACACTGAGACTCTGAGACTCTGAGACTCTGAGACACTGAGACACAGAGACACTGAGACACTGAGACTCAGAGACACTGAGACACTGAGACACTGAGACTCAGCGACACTGAGACACAGAGACACTGAGACACAGAGACACTGAGACGCTGAGTCACTGAGACACAGAGACACTGAGACACTGAGACACTGAGACTCAGAGACACTGAGACACTGAGACACTGAGACTCAGCGACACTGACACACAGAGACACTGAGACACAGAGACACTGAGACAGTGAGCCACTGAGACTCTGAGACACTGATACACAGAGACACTGAGACACTGAGACACAGAGACACTGAGACTCTGACACACAGAGACACTGAGTCACAGAGACACTGAGACATAGAGACACTGAGACACTGAGACTTTGAGACACAGAGACACTGAGACACAGAGACACTGAGACACAGAGTCACAGAGACACTGAGACTCAGAGACACTGAGACACAGAGACGCTGAGGCACAGAGACACTGAGACTCTGAGTCACAGAGACACTGAGACACTGAGACACTGAGACTCTGAGACACAGAGACACTCAGTCACAGAGACACTGAGACACTGAGTCACAGAGACACTGAGACACTGAGACACAGAGACTCTGAGACACTGAGGCACAGAGACACTGAGACTCTGAGTCACAGAGACACTGAGACACTGAGACACTGAGACTCTGAGACACAGAGACACTGAGACATTGAGACACAGAGATACTGAGACTCTGAGACGCAGAGACACAGAGATACTGAGACACTGAGACACTGAGACACTGAGACACAGAGACGCTGAGACACTGAGACACTGAGACACTTAGGCACAGAGACACTGAGGCACTGAGACACAGAGTCACTGAGACACAGAGACTCTGAGACACTGGGACACAGAGACACTGAGACACTGAGGCACTGAGACACAGAGACACTGAGACACAGAGACACTGAGACTCTGAGACACTGAGACACAGAGACTCTGAGACACTGAGACACAGAGACACTGAGACACTGAGTCACGGAGACACTGAGACACTGAGACACAGATACTCTGAGACACTGAGACACAGAAACACTGAGACACTGAGACACAGAGACACGGAGACTCTGAGACACAGAGACACTGAGACACAGAGACACAGAGACACTGGGACACTGAGACACAGAGACACTGAGACACTGAGACTCTGAGACACAGAGACACTGAGACACTGAGACACAGAGACACTGAGACACTGAGACTCAGAGACACTGAGACACAGACACACTGAGACACTGAGACACAGAGACACTGAGACTCAGAGACACTGAGACACAGAAACACTGAGACACTGAGACACTGAGGCACAGAGGCACAGAGACACTGAGACAATGAGACACTGTGACACTGAGACTCAGAGACACAGAGACACAGAGACACTGAGACTCAGAGACACTGAGACTCAGAGACACTGAGACTACAATACACTGAGACACAGAGACACTGAGACACAGAGACCCAGAGACTCAGAGGCACTGAGACACTGAGACACAGAGACACTGTGACTCAGAGACACTGAGACACTGACACTCAGAGACACTGAGACACTGAGACACTGAGACTCAGAGACACTGAGACACAGAGACACAGAGACACTGCGACACTGTGACACAGAGACACTGAGACTATGAGACACTGAGACACAGAGACACTGAGACACTGAGACTCAGAGATACTGAGACACAGAGACACTGAGACTCTGAGACACAGAGACACTGAGACAATGAGACACAGAGACACTGAGACACAGAGACACTGAGACACTGAGACTCAGAGATACTGAGTCACAGAGACACTGAGACTCTGAGACACTGAGACAGAGAGACACTGAGACACTGAGTCACAGAGACACTGAGACTCTGAGACACTGAGACTCTGAGACACAGAGACACTGAGACACAGAGACACTGAGACTCTGAGACACAGAGACACTGAGACACAGAGACACTGAGACACTGAGACACAGAGACACTGAGACACTGAGACACAGAGACACTGAGACTCAGAGACAATGAGACACTGAGACACAGAGACACTGAGATACTGAGGCACAGAGACACAAAGACACTGAGGCACAGAGACACTGAGACTCAGAGACACTGAGACACAGAAACTCTGAGACACTGACAAACTGAGACACAGAGACATTGAGACACAGAGACACTGAGACACTGATACACAGAGACACTGAGACACAGAGTCACAGAAACGCTGAGACACTGAGACACAGAGACACTGAGACACAGAGACACTGAGACAAAGAGTCACAGAGACGCTTAGAAACTGAGACACAGAAACACTGTGACTCTGAGACTCAGAGACACAGAGACACGGAGACACAGAGACACGGAGACACTGAGACACTGAGACACTACGACTCTGAGACTCAGAGACTCTGAGACACTGAGACACAGAGACACTGAGACACTGAGACACTGAGACACTGAGACACTGAGACTCTGAGACACTGAGACTCTGACACACAGAGACACTGAGACACTGAGACATTGAGACACAGAGACAGTGAGACACTGAGACTCTGAGACACAGAGACACTGAGACACAGAGACACAGAGACACTGAGACTCTGAGACACAGAGACACTGAGACACAGAGACACTGAGACACAGAGACACTGAGACTTAGAGTCACTGAGACACAGAGACGCTGAGACACTGACACACAGAGGTACTGAGACACAGAGACACTGAGATTCAGACGCACTGAGTCACTGAGACACAGAGACGCTGAGACTCAGAGACACTGAGACACTGAGACACTGAGACTCAGAGACACTGAGACACAGAGACACTGAGACACAGAGACACTGAGATACTGAGACACAGAGACACTGAGACACTGAGACTCAGAGACACTGAGACACAGAGACACTGAGACACAGAGACACTGAGATACTGAGACACAGAGACACTGAGACTCTGAGACACAGAGACTCTGAGACACTGAGGCACAGAGACACTGAGACACTGAGAGACTGAGACACAGAGACACTGAGACACAGAGACGCTGAGACACTGAGACACAGAGACACTGAGACACTGAGACACTGAGACACTGAGACTCTGAGACACTGAGACGAAGAGACACTGAGACACTGAGACACTGAGACTCAGAGACACTGAGACACTGAGACACTGAGACACTGAGTCTCAGAGACACTGAGACACTGAGAAACAGAGACCCTGAGACTCAGAGACAATGAGACACTGAGACAGTGAGAGTCTGAGACACTGAGACTCTGTCACACAGAGACACTGAGACACTGAGACATTGAGACACAGAGACACTGAGACACTGAGACACAGAGACACTGAGACTCAGAGACACTGAGACACAGAGACACTGACACTCCGAGACACTGAGAAACAGAGACACTGTGGCACAGAGACACAGAGACTCTGAGACACTGAGACGAAGAGACACTGAGGCACTGAGACACTGAGACTCAGAGACACTGAGACACTGAGACACTGAGACACAGAGACACTGAGACACTGAGTCTCAGAGACACTGAGACACTGAGAAACAGAGACCCTGAGACTCAGAGACAATGAGACACTGAGACAGTGAGAGTCTGAGACACTGAGACTCTGTCACACAGAGACACTGAGACACTGAGACATTGAGACACAGAGACACTGAGACACTGAGACACAGAGACACTGAGACTCAGAGACACTGAGACACAGAGACACTGACACTCCGAGACACTGAGAAACAGAGACACTGTGGCACAGAGACACTGAGACTCAGAGACACTGAGACTCTGTGACACAGAGACACTGAGACACTGAGACTCAGAGATACTGAGACACAGAGACACTGAGACTCAGAGACATTGTGACACAGAGACACTGAGACTCAGAGACACTGAGACTCAGAGACACCGAGACACAGAGACACTGAGACTCAGAGACATTGTGACACAGAGACACTGAGACACAGAGACACTGAGACACAGAGACACTGAGACACTGAGACTCAGAGATACTGAGACACAGAGACACTGAGACTCTGAGACACTGAGACAGAGAGACACTGAGACACTGAGTCACAGAGACACCGAGACACAGAGACACAGAGACACTGAGACACTGAGACACTGAGACACTGAGACACTGAGACTCTGAGACACAGAGACACTGAGACACAGAGACACTGAGACACTGAGACACAGAGACACTGAGACTCTGAGACACAGAGACACTGAGACACAGAGACACTGAGACACTGAGACACAGAAACACTGAGACACTGAGACACTGAGACTCAGAGACACTGAGTCACAGAGACACTGAGACACTGAGACACAGAGACACTGAGACTCAGAGACACTGAGACACTGAGACACAGAGACACTGAGACACTGAGGCTCAGAGACACAAAGACACTGAGACACTGAGGCACAGAGACACTGAGACTCTGAGACACTGAGACACAGAGACTCTGAGACACTGACACACTGAGACACAGAGACATTGAGACACAGAGACACTGAGACTCTGATACACAGAGACACTGAGACACAGAGTCACAGAGACGCTTAGAAACTGAGACACAGAAACACTGTGACTCTGAGACTCAGAGACACAGAGACACTGAGACACAGAGACACTGAGACACTGAGACACTACGACTCTGAGACTCAGAGACTCTGAGACACTGAGACACAGAGACACTGAGACACTGAGACACTGAGACACTGAGTCTCAGAGACACTGAGACACTGAGACACAGAGACCCTGAGACTCAGAGACACTGAGACACTGAGACACTGAGACTCTGAGACACTGAGACTCTGACACACAGAGACACTGAGAAACTGAGACATTGAGACACAGAGACAGTGAGACACTGAGACTCTGAGACACAGAGACACTGAGACACAGAGACACAGAGACACTGAGACTCTGAGACACAGAGACACTGAGACACAGAGACACTGAGACTTAAAGTCACTGAGACACAGAGACGCTGAGACACTGACACACAGAGGCACTGAGACACAGAGACACTGAGATTCAGACACACTGAGTTACTGAGACACAGAGACGCTGAGACTCAGAGACAATGAGACACTGAGACACTGAGACTCAGAGACACTGAGACACAGAGACACTGAGACACAGAGACACTGAGACACTGAGACACAGAGACTCTGAGACACTGAGGCACAGAGACACTGAGACACTGAGAGACTGAGACACAGAGACACTGAGACACAGAGACGATGAGACACTGAGACACAGAGACACAGAGACACTGAGACACAGAGACACTGAGACACTGAGACACAGAGACACTGAGACACAGAGACTCTGAGACAGTAAGACGAAGAGACACTGAGACACTGAGACCCTGAGACACAGAGACACTGAGACTCAGAGACACTGAGACACTGAGACACTGAGACGCAGAGAAACTGAGACACTGAGACACTGAGTCTCAGAGACACTGAGACACTGAGAAACAGAGACCCTGAGACTCAGAGACAATGAGACACTGAGACACTGTGAGTCTGAGACACTGAGACTCTGTCACACAGAGACACTGAGACACTGAGACATTGAGACACAGAGACACTGAGACACTGAGACACAGAGACACTGTGACACTGAGACTCAGAGACACTGAGACACAGAGACACTGACACTCCGAGACACTGAGAAACAGAGACACTGTGGCACAGAGACACTGAGACTCAGAGACACTGAGACTCTGTGACACAGAGACACTGAGACACTGAGACTCAGAGATACTGAGACACTGAGACACAGAGACACTGAGACTCTGAGACACAGAGACACTGAGACACAGAGACACTGAGACTCAGAGACACTGAGACACAGAGACACAGAGACACTGAGAAACTGAGACACAGAGACACTGAGACTCAGAGACACTGAGACACAGAGACACTGAAACACTGAGACACAGAGGTACTGAGACTCAGAGACAGTGAGACACAGAGAGACTGAGACACTGAGACACTGAGACTCAAAGACACTGAGACATAGAGACACTGAGACACTGAGACTCAGAGACACTGAGACACAGAGACACTGAGACTCTGAGACTCTGAGACACTGAGACACAGAGACTCAGAGACACTGAGACTCAGAGACACTGAGACACAGAGACACTGAGACTCAGAGACATTGTGACACAGAGACACTGAGACTCAGAGACACTGAGACTCAGAGACACTGAGACACAGAGACACTGAGACTCAGAGACATTGTGACACAGAGACACTGAGACACAGAGACACTGAGACTCAGAGACACTGAGACTCAGAGATACTGAGACTCTGAGACAGTGAGACAAAGAGACACTGAGACTCAGAGTCATTGTGACACAGAGACACTGAGACACAGAGACACTGAGACTCAGAGACACTGAGACTCTGAGACACTGAGACACAGAGAAACTGAGACTCAGAGACATTGAGACACTGAGACACTGAGACACAGAGACACTGAGACATTGAGACACAGAGACAGTGAGACACTGAGACACAGAGACACTGAGACTCAGAGACATTGTGACACAGAGACACTGAGACACAGAGACACTGAGACTCAGAGACACTGAGACACTGGGACTTGCAGAGACACTGAGACTCTGAGACACTGAGACTCAGAGACACTGAGACACTGAGACACAGAGACACTGAGACTCAGAGACCCTGAGACACAGAGACACTGAGACACAGAGACACTGAGACACTGTGACACTGAGACTCTGAGACACTGTGACACAGAGACACTGAGACACTGAGACACTGAGACATTGAGACACTGAGACACAGAGACTCAGAGACACTGAGACACAGAGACACTGAGACACTGAGGCACAGAGACACTGAGACTCAGACTCAGAGTCACTGAGACACTGAGACTCAGAGACACTGAGACACAGAGACACTGAGACACTGAGGCACAGAGTCACTGAGACTCAGAGACACTGAGACACTGAGACTCAGAGACACTGAGACACAGAGACTCTGAGACACTGAGACACAGAGACACCGAGACGCAGAGACACTGAGACTCTGATACACAGAGACACTGAGACACAGAGTCACAGAGACGCTGAGACACTGAGACACAGAGACACTGAGACACAGAGACACTGAGACACAGAGTCACAGAGACTATTAGACACTGAGACACAGAAACACTGTGACTCTGAGACTCAGAGACACTGAGACACTGAGACAAGGAGACACTGAGACACAGAGTTACTGAGACACTGAGACACTGAGACACTGAGTCTCAGAGACACTGAGAGACTGAGAAACAGAGACCCTGCGACTCAGAGACAATGAGACACTGAGACACTGAGACACTGAGACTCTGAGACACTGAGACTCTAACACACAGAGACACTGAGACATTGAGACATTGAGACACTGAGACACTGAGACTCTGAGACTCTGAGACACAGAGACGCTGAGACACTGAGACACAGAGACACTGAGACACTCAGACACAGAGACACTGAAACACTGAGACACTGAGTCACAGAGACACTGAGACACTGAGACACAGAGACACTGAGACTCAGAGACACTAAGCGCAGAGACACTGAGACACACTGGCACTGAGACACTGAGACACAGAGACACTGAGACACTGAGACACTGAGACTCTGAGACACAGAGACGCTGAGACACTGAGACACAGAGACACTGAGACACTCAGACACAGAGACACTGAGACACTGAGACACTGAGACACTGAGTCACAGAGACACTGAGACACTGAGACACTGAGACACTGGGACTCTGAGACACAGAGACACTGAGACACAGAGACGCTGAGACACTAAGACTCTGAGAATCTGAGACTCAGAGACACTGAGACACAGAGACACTGAGACACTGAGACTCAGAGACACTGAGACACTGAGACACTGAGACTCAGCGACACAGTGAAACAGAGACACTGAGACACAGAGACACTGAGACGCTGAGACACTGAGACACAGAGACGCTGAGACACTGAGACACTGAGACACAGAGACACTGAGACACTGAGTCTCAGAGACACTGAGACACTGAGAAACAGAGACCCTGAGACTCAGAGACAATGAGACACTGAGACAGTGAGAGTCTGAGACACTGAGACTCTGTCACACAGAGACACTGAGACACTGAGACATTGAGACACAGAGACACTGAGACACTGAGACACAGAGACACTGAGACTCAGAGACACTGAGACACAGAGACACTGACACTCCGAGACACTGAGAAACAGAGACACTGTGGCACAGAGACACTGAGACTCAGAGACACTGAGACTCTGTGACACAGAGACACTGAGACACTGAGACTCAGAGATACTGAGACACTGAGACACAGAGACACTGAGACTCTGAGACACAGAGACACTGAGACACAGAGACACTGAGACTCAGAGACACTGAGACACAGAGACACTGAGAAACTGAGACACAGAGACACTGAGACTCAGAGACACTGAGACACAGAGACACTGAGACACTGAGACACAGAGGCACTGAGACTCAGAGACAGTGAGACACAGAGAGACTGAGACACTGAGACACTGAGACTCAAAGACACTGAGACACTGAGACACTGAGACTCAGAGACACTGAGACTCAGAGACACTGAGACTCTGAGACTCTGAGACACTGAGACACTGAGACTCAGAGACACTGAGACTCAGAGACACTGAGACACAGAGACACTGAGACTCAGAGACATTGTGACACAGAGACACTGAGACTCAGAGACACTGAGACTCAGAGACACCGAGACACAGAGACACTGAGACTCAGAGACATTGTGACACAGAGACACTCAGACACAGAGACACTGAGACACTGAGACACTGAGACACTGAGTCACAGAGACACTGAGACACTGAGACACTGAAACACTGGGACTCTGAGACACAGAGACACTGAGACACAGAGACGCTGAGACACTATGACTCTGAGAATCTGAGACTCAGAGACACTGAGACACAGAGACACTGAGACACTGAGACTCAGAGACACTGAGACACTGAGACACTGAGACTCAGCGACACAGTGAAACAGAGACACTGAGACACAGAGACACTGAGACGCTGAGACACTGAGACACAGAGACGCTGAGACACTGTGACACAGAGACACAGAGACACTGAGACACAGAGACACTGAGACACTGAGACTCTGACACACAGAGACACTGAGTCACAGAGACACTGAGACACAGGGACACTGAGACACTGAGACACTGAGACACAGAGACTCTTAGACACAGAGACACTGAGACACTGAGACTCTGAGACTCTGAGACTCAGAGACACTGAGACTCAGCGACACTGAGACACAGAGACACTGAGACACAGAGATAAGGAGACGCTGAGTCACTGAGACACACAGACACTGAGACACTGAGACACTGAGACACTGAGACTCTGACACACAGAGACACTGAGTCACAGAGACAATGAGACATAGAGACACTGAGACACTGAGACTCTGAGAACAGAGACACTGAGACACAGAGACACTGAGACACAGAGACACAGAGACACTGAGACTCAGAGACACTGAGACACAGAGACGCTGAGACACGGAGACACAGAGGCACTGAGACACTCAGTCACAGAGACAATGAGACACTGAGTCACAGAGACACTGAGACACTGAGACACAGAGACTCTGAGACACTGAGGCACAGAGACACTGAGACTCTGAGTCACAGAGACACTGAGACACAGAGACACTGAGACAATGAGACACAGAGACTCTGAGACACAGAGACACTGAGACACTGAGACACAGAGATACTGAGACTCTGAGACGCAGAGACACAGAGACACTGAGACACTGAGACACAGAGACGCTGAGACACTGAGACACAGAGACACTGAGACACTGAGGCACAGAGACCCTGAGACACTGAGACACAGAGTCACTGAGACACAGAGACTCAGAGATACTGAGACACTGAGACACAGAGACACTGAGACTCTGAGACACAGAGACACTGAGACACAGAGACACTGAGACTCAGAGACACTGAGACACAGAGACACTGAGACACAGAGACACTGAGACTCAGAGACACTGAGACACAGAGACACTGAGAAACTGAGACACAGAGACACTGAGACTCAGAGACACTGAGACACAGAGACACTGAGACACTGAGACACAGAGACACTGAGACTCAGAGACACTGAGACACAGAGACACTGAGACACTGAGACACTGAGACTCAAAGACACTGAGACACAGAGACACTGAGACACTGAGACTCTGAGACACTGAGACACAGAGACACTGAGACTCTGAGACTCTGAGACACTGAGACACTGAGACTCAGAGACACTGAGACTCAGAGACACTGAGACACAGAGACACTGAGACTCAGAGACATTGTGACACAGAGACACTGAGACTCAGAGACACTGAGACTCAGAGACACTGAGACACAGAGACACTGAGTCTCAGAGACATTGTGACACAGAGACACTGAGACACAGAGACACTGAGACTCAGAGACACTGAGACTCAGAGATACTGAGACTCTGAGACACTGAGACAAAGAGACACTGAGACTCAGAGACATTGTGACACAGGGACACTGAGACACAGAGACACTGAGACTCAGAGACACTGAGACTCTGAGACACTGAGACACAGAGAAACTGAGACTCAGAGACATTGAGACACTGAGACACTGAGACACTGAGACGCTGAGTCGCAGAGACACTGACATACTGAGACACAGAGACACAGAGACACTGAGACTCTGAGACACAGAGACACTGAGACTCAGAGACACTGAGACACTGAGACACTGAGACTCAGAGACACTAAGGCGCTGAGACACTGAGACACAGAGACACTGAGACACTGAGACTTGCAGAGACACTGAGGCTCTGAGACTCTGAGACTCAGAGACACTGAGACACAGAGACACTGAGACACTGACACTGAGAGGCTCAGAGACACTGAGACACTGAGACACTGAGACTCAGAGACACTGAGACACTGAGAGACAGAGACTCTGAGACACTGAGACACCGAGACGCTGAGAAACTGAGACTCTGAGACACAGAGACACTGAGACACAGAGACACTGAGACACTGAGACACAGAGACACAGAGACCCTGAGACACTGAGACACTGAGACACAGAGACACTGAGACACAGAGACACTGAGAAACTGAGACTCTGAGACACAGAGACACTGAGACACTGAGACTCTGAGACACTGAGACACAGAGACACAGAGACCCTGAGACACTGAGACACTGAGACACTGAGACACAGAGACACAGAGACCCTGAGACACTGAGACACAGAGACACTGAGACACAGAGACACTGAGAAACTGAGACTCTGAGACACAGAGACACTGAGACACTGAGACTCTGAGACACTGAGACACAGAGACACAGAGACCCTGAGACACTGAGACACTGAGACACAGAGACACTGAGACACTGAGACACTGAGACACTGAGACTCAGAGACAATGAGACACTGAGACTCAGAGACACTGAGACACAGAGACACTGAGACACAGAGACACTGAGACTCTGAGACACTGAGACACAGAGACGCTGAGACACCGAGACACAGAGACACTGAGACACTGAGACACTGAGACTCTGAGTCGCAGAGACACTGAGACACTGAGACACAGAGACACAGAGACACTGAGACACAGAGACACTGAGACTCAGAGACACTGAGACACTGAGACTCAGAGACACTAAGGCGCAGAGACACTGAGACACAGAGACACTGAGACACTGAGACTTGCAGAGACACTGAGGCTCTGAGACTCTGAGACTCAGAGACACTGAGACACAGAGACACTGAGACACTGACACTCAGATGCTCAGAGACACTGAGACACTGAGGCACTGAGACTCAGAGACACTGAGACACTGAGACACAGAGACTCTGAGACACGGAGACACCGAGACGCTGTGACACTGAGACACAGAGACACTGAGACACAGAGACACTGAGACACTTAGACACTGAGACTCTGAGACACTGAGACACAGAGACACTGAGTCTCTGAAACACAGAGACACTGAGACTCTGACCCACAGAGACACTGAGGCACAGAGACACTGAGACACAGAGACACTGAGAAACTGAGACTCTGAGACACAGAGACACTGAGACACAGAGACACTGAGACACTGAGACACTGAGACTCAGAGACACTGAGACACAGAGACGCTGAGACACAGAGACACAGAGGCACTGAGACACTGAGACACAGTGACACAGAGACACAGAGATACTGAGACACAGAGACTCTGAGACACAGAGACACTGAGACTCTGAGAATCTGAGACTCAGAGACACTGAGACACAGAGACACTGAGACACTGAGACTCAGAGACACTGAGACACTGAGACACTGAGACTCAGCGAGACTGAGACTCAGAGACACTGAGACACAGAGACACTGAGACGCTGAGACACTGAGACTCTGAGAATCTGAGACTCAGAGACACTGAGACACAGAGACACTGAGACACTGAGACTCAGAGTCACTGAGACACTGAGACACTGAGACTCAGCGACACTGAGAAACAGAGACACTGAGACACAGAGACACTGAGACGCTGAGAAACTGAGACACAGAGACGCTGAGACACTGAGACACAGAGATACTGAGACACTCAGACACAGAGACACTGAGACTCTGAGACACAGAGACACTGAGACACAGAGAGACTGAGACTCAGAGACACTGAGACACAGAGACACTGAGAAACTGAGACACAGAGACGCTGAGACTCAGAGACACTGAGACACAGAGACACTGAGACACTGAGACACAGAGGCACTGAGATTCAGAGACAGTGAGACACAGAGAGACTGAGACACTGAGACACTGAGACTCAAAGACACTGAGACATAGAGACACTGAGACACTGAGACTCAGAGACACTGAGACACAGAGACACTGAGACTCTGAGACTCTGAGACACTGAGACACTGAGACTCAGAGACACTGAGACTCAGAGACACTGAGACACAGAGACACTGAGACTCTGAGACATTGTGACACAGAGACACTGAGACTCAGAGACACTGAGACTCAGAGACACTGCGACACAGAGACACTGAGACTCAGAGACATTGTGACACAGAGACACTGAGACACAGAGACACTGAGACTCTGAGACTCTGAGACTCTGAGACACTGAGACACAGAGACACTGAGACACTGAGACTCAGAGACACTGAGACACTGAGACACTGAGACTCAGCGACACTGAGACACAGAGACACTGAGACACAGAGACACTGAGACGCTGAGTCACTGAGACACAGAGACACTGAGACACTGAGACACTGAGACTCAGAGACACTGAGACACTGAGACACTGAGACTCAGCGACACTGACACACAGAGACACTGAGACACAGAGACACTGAGACAGTGAGCCACTGAGACTCTGAGACACTGATACACAGAGACACTGAGACACTGAGACACAGAGACACTGAGACTCTGACACACAGAGACACTGAGTCACAGAGACACTGAGACATAGAGACACTGAGACACTGAGACTTTGAGACACAGAGACACTGAGACACAGAGACACTGAGACACAGAGTCACAGAGACACTGAGACTCAGAGACACTGAGACACAGAGACGCTGAGGCACAGAGACACTGAGACTCTGAGTCACAGAGACACTGAGACACTGAGACACTGAGACTCTGAGACACAGAGACACTCAGTCACAGAGACACTGAGACACTGAGTCACAGAGACACTGAGACACTGAGACACAGAGACTCTGAGACACTGAGGCACAGAGACACTGAGACTCTGAGTCACAGAGACACTGAGACACTGAGACACTGAGACTCTGAGACACAGAGACACTGAGACATTGAGACACAGAGATACTGAGACTCTGAGACGCAGAGACACAGAGATACTGAGACACTGAGACACTGAGACACTGAGACACAGAGACGCTGAGACACTGAGACACTGAGACACTTAGGCACAGAGACACTGAGGCACTGAGACACAGAGTCACTGAGACACAGAGACTCTGAGACACTGGGACACAGAGACACTGAGACACTGAGGCACTGAGACACAGAGACACTGAGACACAGAGACACTGAGACTCTGAGACACTGAGACACAGAGACTCTGAGACACTGAGACACAGAGACACTGAGACACTGAGTCACGGAGACACTGAGACACTGAGACACAGATACTCTGAGACACTGAGACACAGAAACACTGAGACACTGAGACACAGAGACACGGAGACTCTGAGACACAGAGACACTGAGACACAGAGACACAGAGACACTGGGACACTGAGACACAGAGACACTGAGACACTGAGACTCTGAGACACAGAGACACTGAGACACTGAGACACAGAGACACTGAGACACTGAGACTCAGAGACACTGAGACACAGACACACTGAGACACTGAGACACAGAGACACTGAGACTCAGAGACACTGAGACACAGAAACACTGAGACACTGAGACACTGAGGCACAGAGGCACAGAGACACTGAGACAATGAGACACTGTGACACTGAGACTCAGAGACACAGAGACACAGAGACACTGAGACTCAGAGACACTGAGACTCAGAGACACTGAGACTACAATACACTGAGACACAGAGACACTGAGACACAGAGACCCAGAGACTCAGAGGCACTGAGACACTGAGACACAGAGACACTGTGACTCAGAGACACTGAGACACTGACACTCAGAGACACTGAGACACTGAGACACTGAGACTCAGAGACACTGAGACACAGAGACACAGAGACACTGCGACACTGTGACACAGAGACACTGAGACTATGAGACACTGAGACACAGAGACACTGAGACACTGAGACTCAGAGATACTGAGACACAGAGACACTGAGACTCTGAGACACAGAGACACTGAGACAATGAGACACAGAGACACTGAGACACAGAGACACTGAGACACTGAGACTCAGAGATACTGAGTCACAGAGACACTGAGACTCTGAGACACTGAGACAGAGAGACACTGAGACACTGAGTCACAGAGACACTGAGACTCTGAGACACTGAGACTCTGAGACACAGAGACACTGAGACACAGAGACACTGAGACTCTGAGACACAGAGACACTGAGACACAGAGACACTGAGACACTGAGACACAGAGACACTGAGACACTGAGACACAGAGACACTGAGACTCAGAGACAATGAGACACTGAGACACAGAGACACTGAGATACTGAGGCACAGAGACACAAAGACACTGAGGCACAGAGACACTGAGACTCAGAGACACTGAGACACAGAAACTCTGAGACACTGACAAACTGAGACACAGAGACATTGAGACACAGAGACACTGAGACACTGATACACAGAGACACTGAGACACAGAGTCACAGAAACGCTGAGACACTGAGACACAGAGACACTGAGACACAGAGACACTGAGACAAAGAGTCACAGAGACGCTTAGAAACTGAGACACAGAAACACTGTGACTCTGAGACTCAGAGACACAGAGACACGGAGACACAGAGACACGGAGACACTGAGACACTGAGACACTACGACTCTGAGACTCAGAGACTCTGAGACACTGAGACACAGAGACACTGAGACACTGAGACACTGAGACACTGAGACACTGAGACTCTGAGACACTGAGACTCTGACACACAGAGACACTGAGACACTGAGACATTGAGACACAGAGACAGTGAGACACTGAGACTCTGAGACACAGAGACACTGAGACACAGAGACACAGAGACACTGAGACTCTGAGACACAGAGACACTGAGACACAGAGACACTGAGACACAGAGACACTGAGACTTAGAGTCACTGAGACACAGAGACGCTGAGACACTGACACACAGAGGTACTGAGACACAGAGACACTGAGATTCAGACGCACTGAGTCACTGAGACACAGAGACGCTGAGACTCAGAGACACTGAGACACTGAGACACTGAGACTCAGAGACACTGAGACACAGAGACACTGAGACACAGAGACACTGAGATACTGAGACACAGAGACACTGAGACACTGAGACTCAGAGACACTGAGACACAGAGACACTGAGACACAGAGACACTGAGATACTGAGACACAGAGACACTGAGACTCTGAGACACAGAGACTCTGAGACACTGAGGCACAGAGACACTGAGACACTGAGAGACTGAGACACAGAGACACTGAGACACAGAGACGCTGAGACACTGAGACACAGAGACACTGAGACACTGAGACACTGAGACACTGAGACACAGAGACTCTGAGACACTGAGACGAAGAGACACTGAGACACTGAGACACTGAGACTCAGAGACACTGAGACACTGAGACACTGAGACACTGAGTCTCAGAGACACTGAGACACTGAGAAACAGAGACCCTGAGACTCAGAGACAATGAGACACTGAGACAGTGAGAGTCTGAGACACTGAGACTCTGTCACACAGAGACACTGAGACACTGAGACATTGAGACACAGAGACACTGAGACACTGAGACACAGAGACACTGAGACTCAGAGACACTGAGACACAGAGACACTGACACTCCGAGACACTGAGAAACAGAGACACTGTGGCACAGAGACACAGAGACTCTGAGACACTGAGACGAAGAGACACTGAGGCACTGAGACACTGAGACTCAGAGACACTGAGACACTGAGACACAGAGACACTGAGATACTGAGTCTCAGAGACACTGAGACACTGAGAAACAGAGACCCTGAGACTCAGAGACAATGAGACACTGAGACAGTGAGAGTCTGAGACACTGAGACTCTGTCACACAGAGACACTGAGACACTGAGACATTGAGACACAGAGACACTGAGACACTGAGACACAGAGACACTGAGACTCAGAGACACTGAGACACAGAGACACTGACACTCCGAGACACTGAGAAACAGAGACACTGTGGCACAGAGACACTGAGACTCAGAGACACTGAGACTCTGTGACACAGAGACACTGAGACACTGAGACTCAGAGATACTGAGACACTGAGACACAGAGACACTGAGACTCTGAGACACAGAGACACTGAGACACAGAGACACTGAGACTCAGAGACACTGAGACACAGAGACACTGAGAAACTGAGACACAGAGACACTGAGACTCAGAGACACTGAGACACAGAGACACTGAGACACTGAGACACAGAGGCACTGAGACTCAGAGACAGTGAGACACAGAGAGACTGAGACACTGAGACACTGAGACTCAAAGACACTGAGACACTGAGACACTGAGACTCAGAGACACTGAGACTCAGAGACACTGAGACTCTGAGACTCTGAGACACTGAGACACTGAGACTCAGAGACACTGAGACTCAGAGACACTGAGACACAGAGACACTGAGACTCAGAGACATTGTGACACAGAGACACTGAGACTCAGAGACACTGAGACTCAGAGACACCGAGACACAGAGACACTGAGACTCAGAGACATTGTGACACAGAGACACTGAGACACAGAGACACTGAGACACAGAGACACTGAGACACTGAGACTCAGAGATACTGAGACACAGAGACACTGAGACTCTGAGACACTGAGACAGAGAGACACTGAGACACTGAGTCACAGAGACACCGAGACACAGAGACACTGAGACTCTGAGACACTGAGACTCTGAGACACAGAGACACTGAGACACAGAGACACTGAGACACTGAGAGACAGAGACACTGAGACTCTGAGACACAGAGACACTGAGACACAGAGACACTGAGACACTGAGACACAGAGACACTGAGACTCTGAGACACAGAGACACTGAGACACAGAGACACTGAGACACTGAGACACAGAAACACTGAGACACTGAGACACTGAGACTCAGAGACACTGAGTCACAGAGACACTGAGACACTGAGACATAGAGACACTGAGACTCAGAGACACTGAGACACTGAGACACAGAGACACTGAGACACTGAGGCTCAGAGACACAAAGACACTGAGACACTGAGGCACAGAGACACTGAGACTCTGAGACACTGAGACACAGAGACTCTGAGACACTGACACACTGAGACACAGAGACATTGAGACACAGAGACACTGAGACTCTGATACACAGAGACACTGAGACACAGAGTCACAGAGACGCTTAGAAACTGAGACACAGAAACACTGTGACTCTGAGACTCAGAGACACAGAGACACTGAGACACAGAGACACTGAGACACTGAGACACTACGACTCTGAGACTCAGAGACTCTGAGACACTGAGACACAGAGACACTGAGACACTGAGACACTGAGACACTGAGTCTCAGAGACACTGAGACACTGAGACACAGAGACCCTGAGACTCAGAGACACTGAGACACTGAGACACTGAGACTCTGAGACACTGAGACTCTGACACACAGAGACACTGAGAAACTGAGACATTGAGACACAGAGACAGTGAGACACTGAGACTCTGAGACACAGAGACACTGAGACACAGAGACACAGAGACACTGAGACTCTGAGACACAGAGACACTGAGACACAGAGACACTGAGACTTAAAGTCACTGAGACACAGAGACGCTGAGACACTGACACACAGAGGCACTGAGACACAGAGACACTGAGATTCAGACACACTGAGTTACTGAGACACAGAGACGCTGAGACTCAGAGACAATGAGACACTGAGACACTGAGACTCAGAGACACTGAGACACAGAGACACTGAGACACAGAGACACTGAGACACTGAGACACTGAGACACAGAGACTCTGAGACACTGAGGCACAGAGACACTGAGACACTGAGAGACTGAGACACAGAGACACTGAGACACAGAGACGATGAGACACTGAGACACAGAGACACAGAGACACTGAGACACAGAGACACTGAGACACTGAGACACAGAGACACTGAGACACTGAGACACAGAGACTCTGAGACAGTAAGACGAAGAGACACTGAGACACTGAGACCCTGAGACACAGAGACACTGAGACTCAGAGACACTGAGACACTGAGACACTGAGACGCAGAGAAACTGAGACACTGAGACACTGAGTCTCAGAGACACTGAGACACTGAGAAACAGAGACCCTGAGACTCAGAGACAATGAGACACTGAGACACTGAGAGTCTGAGACACTGAGACTCTGTCACACAGAGACACTGAGACACTGAGACATTGAGACACAGAGACACTGAGACACTGAGACACAGAGACACTGTGACACTGAGACTCAGAGACACTGAGACACAGAGACACTGACACTCCGAGACACTGAGAAACAGAGACACTGTGGCACAGAGACACTGAGACTCAGAGACACTGAGACTCTGTGACACAGAGACACTGAGACACTGAGACTCAGAGATACTGAGACACTGAGACACAGAGACACTGAGACTCTGAGACACAGAGACACTGAGACACAGAGACACTGAGACTCAGAGACACTGAGACACAGAGACACAGAGACACTGAGAAACTGAGACACAGAGACACTGAGACTCAGAGACACTGAGACACAGAGACACTGAAACACTGAGACACAGAGGTACTGAGACTCAGAGACAGTGAGACACAGAGAGACTGAGACACTGAGACACTGAGACTCAAAGACACTGAGACATAGAGACACTGAGACACTGAGACTCAGAGACACTGAGACACAGAGACACTGAGACTCTGAGACTCTGAGACACTGAGACACAGAGACTCAGAGACACTGAGACTCAGAGACACTGAGACACAGAGACACTGAGACTCAGAGACATTGTGACACAGAGACACTGAGACTCAGAGACACTGAGACTCAGAGACACTGAGACACAGAGACACTGAGACTCAGAGACATTGTGACACAGAGACACTGAGACACAGAGACACTGAGACTCAGAGACACTGAGACTCAGAGATACTGAGACTCTGAGACAGTGAGACAAAGAGACACTGAGACTCAGAGTCATTGTGACACAGAGACACTGAGACACAGAGACACTGAGACTCAGAGACACTGAGACTCTGAGACACTGAGACACAGAGAAACTGAGACTCAGAGACATTGAGACACTGAGACACTGAGACACAGAGACACTGAGACATTGAGACACAGAGACAGTGAGACACTGAGACACAGAGACACTGAGACTCAGAGACATTGTGACACAGAGACACTGAGACACAGAGACACTGAGACTCAGAGACACTGAGACACTGGGACTTGCAGAGACACTGAGACTCTGAGACACTGAGACTCAGAGACACTGAGACACTGAGACACAGAGACACTGAGACTCAGAGACCCTGAGACACAGAGACACTGAGACACAGAGACACTGAGACACTGTGACACTGAGACTCTGAGACACTGTGACACAGAGACACTGAGACACTGAGACACTGAGACATTGAGACACTGAGACACAGAGACTCAGAGACACTGAGACACAGAGACACTGAGACACTGAGGCACAGAGACACTGAGACTCAGACTCAGAGTCACTGAGACACTGAGACTCAGAGACACTGAGACACAGAGACACAGAGACACTGAGGCACAGAGTCACTGAGACTCAGAGACACTGAGACACTGAGACTCAGAGACACTGAGACACAGAGACTCTGAGACACTGAGACACAGAGACACCGAGACGCAGAGACACTGAGACTCTGATACACAGAGACACTGAGACACAGAGTCACAGAGACGCTGAGACACTGAGACACAGAGACACTGAGACACAGAGACACTGAGACACAGAGTCACAGAGACTATTAGACACTGAGACACAGAAACACTGTGACTCTGAGACTCAGAGACACTGAGACACTGAGACAAGGAGACACTGAGACACAGAGACACTGAGACACTGAGACACTGAGACACTGAGTCTCAGAGACACTGAGAGACTGAGAAACAGAGACCCTGCGACTCAGAGACAATGAGACACTGAGACACTGAGACACTGAGACTCTGAGACACTGAGACTCTAACACACAGAGACACTGAGACATTGAGACATTGAGACACTGAGACACTGAGACTCTGAGACTCTGAGACACAGAGACGCTGAGACACTGAGACACAGAGACACTGAGACACTCAGACACAGAGACACTGAAACACTGAGACACTGAGTCACAGAGACACTGAGACACTGAGACACAGAGACACTGAGACTCCGAGACACTAAGCGCAGAGACACTGAGACACACTGGCACTGAGACACTGAGACACAGAGACACTGAGACACTGAGACACTGAGACTCTGAGACACAGAGACGCTGAGACACTGAGACACAGAGACACTGAGACACTCAGACACAGAGACACTGAGACACTGAGACACTGAGACACTGAGTCACAGAGACACTGAGACACTGAGACACTGAGACACTGGGACTCTGAGACACAGAGACACTGAGACACAGAGACGCTGAGACACTAAGACTCTGAGAATCTGAGACTCAGAGACACTGAGACACAGAGACACTGAGACACTGAGACTCAGAGGCACTGAGACACTGAGACACTGAGACTCAGCGACACAGTGAAACAGAGACACTGAGACACAGAGACACTGAGACGCTGA
This sequence comes from Carcharhinus amblyrhynchos, assembly GCF_965287045.1. Taxonomy (NCBI): domain Eukaryota; kingdom Metazoa; phylum Chordata; class Chondrichthyes; order Carcharhiniformes; family Carcharhinidae; genus Carcharhinus; species Carcharhinus amblyrhynchos. The sequence goes on from NW_027649983.1 coordinate 140,639, forward strand.
GACACTGAGACACAGAGACGCTGAGACACTGAGACACTGAGACACAGAGACACTGAGACACTGAGACACTGAGTCTCAGAGACACTGAGACACTGAGAAACAGAGACCCTGAGACTCAGAGACAATGAGACACTGAGACAGTGAGAGTCTGAGACACTGAGACTCTGTCACACAGAGACACTGAGACACTGAGACATTGAGACACAGAGACACTGAGACACTGAGACACAGAGACACTGAGACTCAGAGACACTGAGACACAGAGACACTGACACTCCGAGACACTGAGAAACAGAGACACTGTGGCACAGAGACACTGAGACTCAGAGACACTGAGACTCTGTGACACAGAGACACTGAGACACTGAGACTCAGAGATACTGAGACACTGAGACACAGAGACACTGAGACTCTGAGACACAGAGACACTGAGACACAGAGACACTGAGACTCAGAGACACTGAGACACAGAGACACTGAGAAACTGAGACACAGAGACACTGAGACTCAGAGACACTGAGACACAGAGACACTGAGACACTGAGACACAGAGGCACTGAGACTCAGAGACAGTGAGACACAGAGAGACTGAGACACTGAGACACTGAGACTCAAAGACACTGAGACACTGAGACACTGAGACTCAGAGACACTGAGACTCAGAGACACTGAGACTCTGAGACTCTGAGACACTGAGACACTGAGACTCAGAGACACTGAGACTCAGAGACACTGAGACACAGAGACACTGAGACTCAGAGACATTGTGACACAGAGACACTGAGACTCAGAGACACTGAGACTCAGAGACACCGAGACACAGAGACACTGAGACTCAGAGACATTGTGACACAGAGACACTGAGACACAGAGACACTGAGACACAGAGATACTGAGACACTGAGACTCAGAGATACTGAGACACAGAGACACTGAGACTCTGAGACACTGAGACAGAGAGACACTGAGACACTGAGTCACAGAGACACCGAGACACAGAGACACTGAGACTCTGAGACACTGAGACTCTGAGACACAGAGACACTGAGACACAGAGACACTGAGACACTGAGACACAGAGACACTGAGACACAGAGACACTGAGACTCTGAGACACAGAGACACTGAGACACAGAGACACTGAGACACTGAGACACAGAAACACTGAGACACTGAGACACTGAGACTCAGAGACACTGAGTCACAGAGACACTGAGACACTGAGACACAGAGACACTGAGACTCAGAGACACTGAGACACTGAGACACAGAGACACTGAGACACTGAGGCTCAGAGACACAAAGACACTGCGACACTGAGGCACAGAGACACTGAGACTCAGAGACACTGAGACACAGAGACTCTGAGACACTGACACACTGAGACACAGAGACATTGAGACACAGAGACACTGAGACTCTGATACACAGAGACACTGAGACACAGAGTCACAGAGACGCTTAGAAACTGAGACACAGAAACACTGTGACTCTGAGACTCAGAGACACAGAGACACTGAGACACAGAGACACTGAGACACTGAGACACTACGACTCTGAGACTCAGAGACTCTGAGACACTGAGACACAGAGACACTGAGACACTGAGACACTGAGACACTGAGTCTCAGAGACTCTGAGACACTGAGACACAGAGACCCTGAGACTCAGAGACACTGAGACACTGAGACACTGAGACTCTGAGACACTGAGACTCTGACACACAGAGACACTGAGAAACTGAGACATTGAGACACAGAGACAGTGAGACACTGAGACTCTGAGACACAGAGACACTGAGACACAGAGACACAGAGACACTGAGACTCTGAGACACAGAGACACTGAGACACAGAGACACTGAGACTTAAAGTCACTGAGACACAGAGACGCTGAGACACTGACACACAGAGGCACTGAGACACAGAGACACTGAGATTCAGACACACTGAGTTACTGAGACACAGAGACGCTGAGACTCAGAGACAATGAGACACTGAGACACTGAGACTCAGAGACACTGAGACACAGAGACACTGAGACACAGAGACACTGAGACACTGAGACACTGAGACACAGAGACTCTGAGACACTGAGGCACAGAGACACTGAGACACTGAGAGACTGAGACACAGAGACACTGAGACACAGAGACGATGAGACACTGAGACACAGAGACACAGAGACACTGTGACACAGAGACACTGAGACACTGAGACACAGAGACACTGAGACACTGAGACACAGAGACTCTGAGACAGTAAGACGAAGAGACACTGAGACACTGAGACCCTGAGACACAGAGACACTGAGACTCAGAGACACTGAGACACTGAGACACTGAGACGCAGAGAAACTGAGACACTGAGACACTGAGTCTCAGAGACACTGAGACACTGAGAAACAGAGACCCTGAGACTCAGAGACAATGAGACACTGAGACACTGAGAGTCTGAGACACTGAGACTCTGTCACACAGAGACACTGAGACACTGAGACATTGAGACACAGAGACACTGAGACACTGAGACACAGAGACACTGTGACACTGAGACTCAGAGACACTGAGACACAGAGACACTGACACTCCGAGACACTGAGAAACAGAGACACTGTGGCACAGAGACACTGAGACTCAGAGACACTGAGACTCTGTGACACAGAGACACTGAGACACTGAGACTCAGAGATACTGAGACACTGAGACACAGAGACACTGAGACTCTGAGACACAGAGACACTGAGACACAGAGACACTGAGACTCAGAGACACTGAGACACAGAGACACAGAGACACTGAGAAACTGAGACACAGAGACACTGAGACTCAGAGACACTGAGACACAGAGACACTGAAACACTGAGACACAGAGGTACTGAGACTCAGAGACAGTGAGACACAGAGAGACTGAGACACTGAGACACTGAGACTCAAAGACACTGAGACATAGAGACACTGAGACACTGAGACTCAGAGACTCAGAGACACTGAGACACAGAGACACTGAGACTCTGAGACTCTGAGACACTGAGACACAGAGACTCAGAGACACTGAGACTCAGAGACACTGAGACACAGAGACACTGAGACTCAGAGACATTGTGACACAGAGACACTGAGACTCAGAGACACTGAGACTCAGAGACACTGAGACACAGAGACACTGAGGCTCAGAGACATTGTGACACAGAGACACTGAGACACAGAGACACTGAGACTCAGAGACACTGAGACTCAGAGATACTGAGACTCTGAGACAGTGAGACAAAGAGACACTGAGACTCAGAGACATTGTGACACAGAGACACTGAGACACAGAGAAACTGAGACTCAGAGACACTGAGACACTGAGACACAGAGACACTGAGACTCTGAGACTCTGAGACTCTGAGACTCAGAGACACTGAGACAGAGAGACACTGAGACACTGAGTCACAGAGACACCGAGACACAGAGACACTGAGACTCTGAGACACTGAGACTCTGAGACACAGAGACACTGAGACACAGAGACACTGAGACACTGAGACACAGAGACACTGAGACACAGAGACACTGAGACTCTGAGACACAGAGACACTGAGACACAGAGACACTGAGACACTGAGACACAGAAACACTGAGACACTGAGACACTGAGACTCAGAGACACTGAGTCACAGAGACACTGAGACACTGAGACACAGAGACACTGAGACTCAGAGACACTGAGACACTGAGACACAGAGACACTGAGACACTGAGGCTCAGAGACACAAAGACACTGCGACACTGAGGCACAGAGACACTGAGACTCAGAGACACTGAGACACAGAGACTCTGAGACACTGACACACTGAGACACAGAGACATTGAGACACAGAGACACTGAGACTCTGATACACAGAGACACTGAGACACAGAGTCACAGAGACGCTTAGAAACTGAGACACAGAAACACTGTGACTCTGAGACTCAGAGACACAGAGACACTGAGACACAGAGACACTGAGACACTGAGACACTACGACTCTGAGACTCAGAGACTCTGAGACACTGAGACACAGAGACACTGAGACACTGAGACACTGAGACACTGAGTCTCAGAGACTCTGAGACACTGAGACACAGAGACCCTGAGACTCAGAGACACTGAGACACTGAGACACTGAGACTCTGAGACACTGAGACTCTGACACACAGAGACACTGAGAAACTGAGACATTGAGACACAGAGACAGTGAGACACTGAGACTCTGAGACACAGAGACACTGAGACACAGAGACACAGAGACACTGAGACTCTGAGACACAGAGACACTGAGACACAGAGACACTGAGACTTAAAGTCACTGAGACACAGAGACGCTGAGACACTGACACACAGAGGCACTGAGACACAGAGACACTGAGATTCAGACACACTGAGTTACTGAGACACAGAGACGCTGAGACTCAGAGACAATGAGACACTGAGACACTGAGACTCAGAGACACTGAGACACAGAGACACTGAGACACAGAGACACTGAGACACAGAGACTCTGAGACACTGAGGCACAGAGACACTGAGACACTGAGAGACTGAGACACAGAGACACTGAGACACAGAGACGATGAGACACTGAGACACAGAGACACAGAGACACTGTGACACAGAGACACTGAGACACTGAGACACAGAGACACTGAGACACTGAGACACAGAGACTCTGAGACAGTAAGACGAAGAGACACTGAGACACTGAGACCCTGAGACACAGAGACACTGAGACTCAGAGACACTGAGACACTGAGACGCAGAGAAACTGAGACACTGAGACACTGAGTCTCAGAGACACTGAGACACTGAGAAACAGAGACCCTGAGACTCAGAGACAATGAGACACTGAGACACTGAGAGTCTGAGACACTGAGACTCTGTCACACAGAGACACTGAGACACTGAGACATTGAGACACAGAGACACTGAGACACTGAGACACAGAGACACTGTGACACTGAGACTCAGAGACACTGAGACACAGAGACACTGACACTCCGAGACACTGAGAAACAGAGACACTGTGGCACAGAGACACTGAGACTCAGAGACACTGAGACTCTGTGACACAGAGACACTGAGACACTGAGACTCAGAGATACTGAGACACTGAGACACAGAGACACTGAGACTCTGAGACACAGAGACACTGAGACACAGAGACACTGAGACTCAGAGACACTGAGACACAGAGACACAGAGACACTGAGAAACTGAGACACAGAGACACTGAGACTCAGAGACACTGAGACACAGAGACACTGAAACACTGAGACACAGAGGTACTGAGACTCAGAGACAGTGAGACACAGAGAGACTGAGACACTGAGACACTGAGACTCAAAGACACTGAGACATAGAGACACTGAGACACTGAGACTCAGAGACTCAGAGACACTGAGACACAGAGACACTGAGACTCTGAGACTCTGAGACACTGAGACACAGAGACTCAGAGACACTGAGACTCAGAGACACTGAGACACAGAGACACTGAGACTCAGAGACATTGTGACACAGAGACACTGAGACACAGAGACACTGAGACTCAGAGACACTGAGACTCAGAGATACTGAGACTCTGAGACAGTGAGACAAAGAGACACTGAGACTCAGAGACATTGTGACACAGAGACACTGAGACACAGAGACACTGAGACTCAGAGACACTGAGACTCTGAGACACTGAGACACAGAGAAACTGAGACTCAGAGACATTGAGACACTGAGACACTGAGACACTGAGACACTGAGACATTGAGACACAGAGACAGTGAGACACTGAGACACAGAGACACTGAGACTCAGAGACATTGTGACACAGAGACACTGAGACACAGAGACACTGAGACTCAGAGACACTGAGACACTGGGACTTGCAGAGACACTGAGACTCTGAGACACTGAGACTCAGAGACACTGAGACACTGAGACACAGAGACACTGAGACTCAGAGACCCTGAGACACAGAGACACTGAGACACAGAGACACTGAGACACTGTGACACTGAGACTCTGAGACACTGTGACACAGAGACACTGAGACACTGAGACACAGAGACATTGAGACACTGAGACACAGAGACTCAGAGACACTGAGACACAGAGACACTGAGACACTGAGGCACAGAGACACTGAGACTCAGACTCAGAGTCACTGAGACACTGAGACACTGAGACTCAGAGACACTGAGACACAGAGACACTGAGGCACAGAGTCACTGAGACTCAGAGACACTGAGACACTGAGACTCAGAGACACTGAGACACAGAGACTCTGAGACACTGAGACACTGAGACACAGAGACACCGAGACGCAGAGACACTGAGACTCTGATACACAGAGACACTGAGACACAGAGTCACAGAGACGCTGAGACACTGAGACACAGAGACACTGAGACACAGAGACACTGAGACACAGAGTCACAGAGACTATTAGACACTGAGACACAGAAACACTGTGACTCTGAGACTCAGAGACACTGAGACACTGAGACAAGGAGACACTGAGACACAGAGACACTGAGACACTGAGACACTGAGTCTCAGAGACACTGAGAGACTGAGAAACAGAGACCCTGCGACTCAGAGACAATGAGACACTGAGACACTGAGACACTGAGACTCTGAGACACTGAGACTCTAACACACAGAGACACTGAGACATTGAGACATTGAGACACTGAGACACTGAGACTCTGAGACTCTGAGACACAGAGACGCTGAGACACTGAGACACAGAGACACTGAGACACTCAGACACAGAGACACTGAGACACTGAGACACTGAGTCACAGAGACACTGAGACACTGAGACACAGAGACACTGAGACTCAGAGACACTAAGCGCAGAGACACTGAGACACACTGGCACTGAGACACTGAGACACAGAGACACTGAGACACTGAGACACTGAGACACAGAGACGCTGAGACACTGAGACACAGAGACACTGAGACACTCAGACACAGAGACACTGAGACACTGAGACACTGAGACACTGAGTCACAGAGACACTGAGACACTGAGACACTGAAACACTGGGACTCTGAGACACAGAGACACTGAGACACAGAGACGCTGAGACACTAAGACTCTGAGAATCTGAGACTCAGAGACACTGAGACACAGAGACACTGAGACACTGAGACTCAGAGACACTGAGACACTGAGACACTGAGACTCAGCGACACAGTGAAACAGAGACACTGAGACACAGAGACACTGAGACGCTGAGACACTGAGACACAGAGACGCTGAGACACTGTGACACAGAGACACAGAGACACTGAGACACAGAGACACTGAGACACTGAGACTCTGACACACAGAGACACTGAGTCACAGAGACACTGAGACACAGGGACACTGAGACACTGAGACACTGAGACACAGAGACTCTTAGACACAGAGACACTGAGACACTGAGACTCTGAGACTCTGAGACTCAGAGACACTGAGACTCAGCGACACTGAGACACAGAGACACTGAGACACAGAGATAAGGAGACGCTGAGTCACTGAGACACACAGACACTGAGACACTGAGACACTGAGACACTGAGACTCTGACACACAGAGACACTGAGTCACAGAGACAATGAGACATAGAGACACTGAGACACTGAGACTCTGAGAACAGAGACACTGAGACACAGAGACACTGAGACACAGAGACACAGAGACACTGAGACTCAGAGACACTGAGACACAGAGACGCTGAGACACGGAGACACAGAGGCACTGAGACACTCAGTCACAGAGACAATGAGACACTGAGTCACAGAGACACTGAGACACTGAGACACAGAGACTCTGAGACACTGAGGCACAGAGACACTGAGACTCTGAGTCACAGAGACACTGAGACACAGAGACACTGAGACAATGAGACACAGAGACTCTGAGACACAGAGACACTGAGACACTGAGACACAGAGATACTGAGACTCTGAGACGCAGAGACACAGAGACACTGAGACACTGAGACACAGAGACGCTGAGACACTGAGACACAGAGACACTGAGACACTGAGGCACAGAGACCCTGAGACACTGAGACACAGAGTCACTGAGACACAGAGACTCAGAGATACTGAGACACTGAGACACAGAGACACTGAGACACTGAGACTCAGAGACACTGAGACTCAGAGATACTGAGACTCTGAGACACTGAGACAAAGAGACACTGAGACTCAGAGACATTGTGACACAGGGACACTGAGACACAGAGACACTGAGACTCAGAGACACTGAGACTCTGAGACACTGAGACACAGAGAAACTGAGACTCAGAGACATTGAGACACTGAGACACTGAGACACTGAGACGCTGAGTCGCAGAGACACTGACATACTGAGACACAGAGACACAGAGACACTGAGACTCTGAGACACAGAGACACTGAGACTCAGAGACACTGAGACACTGAGACACTGAGACTCAGAGACACTAAGGCGCTGAGACACTGAGACACAGAGACACTGAGACACTGAGACTTGCAGAGACACTGAGGCTCTGAGACTCTGAGACTCAGAGACACTGAGACACAGAGACACTGAGACACTGACACTGAGAGGCTCAGAGACACTGAGACACTGAGACACTGAGACTCAGAGACACTGAGACACTGAGAGACAGAGACTCTGAGACACTGAGACACCGAGACGCTGAGAAACTGAGACTCTGAGACACAGAGACACTGAGACACAGAGACACTGAGACACTGAGACACAGAGACACAGAGACCCTGAGACACTGAGACACTGAGACACAGAGACACTGAGACACAGAGACACTGAGAAACTGAGACTCTGAGACACAGAGACACTGAGACACTGAGACTCTGAGACACTGAGACACAGAGACACAGAGACCCTGAGACACTGAGACACTGAGACACTGAGACACAGAGACACAGAGACCCTGAGACACTGAGACACAGAGACACTGAGACACAGAGACACTGAGAAACTGAGACTCTGAGACACAGAGACACTGAGACACTGAGACACTGAGACTCTGAGACACTGAGACACAGAGACACAGAGACCCTGAGACACTGAGACACTGAGACACAGAGACACTGAGACACTGAGACACTGAGACACTGAGACTCAGAGACAATGAGACACTGAGACTCAGAGACACTGAGACACAGAGACACTGAGACACAGAGACACTGAGACTCTGAGACACTGAGACACAGAGACGCTGAGACACCGAGACACAGAGACACTGAGACACTGAGACACTGAGACTCTGAGTCGCAGAGACACTGAGACACTGAGACACAGAGACACAGAGACACTGAGACACAGAGACACTGAGACTCAGAGACACTGAGACACTGAGACTCAGAGACACTAAGGCGCAGAGACACTGAGACACAGAGACACTGAGACACTGAGACTTGCAGAGACACTGAGGCTCTGAGACTCTGAGACTCAGAGACACTGAGACACAGAGACACTGAGACACTGACACTCAGATGCTCAGAGACACTGAGACACTGAGGCACTGAGACTCAGAGACACTGAGACACTGAGACACAGAGACTCTGAGACACGGAGACACCGAGACGCTGTGACACTGAGACACAGAGACACTGAGACACAGAGACACTGAGACACTTAGACACTGAGACTCTGAGACACTGAGACACAGAGACACTGAGTCTCTGAAACACAGAGACACTGAGACTCTGACCCACAGAGACACTGAGGCACAGAGACACTGAGACACAGAGACACTGAGAAACTGAGACTCTGAGACACAGAGACACTGAGACACAGAGACACTGAGACACTGAGACACTGAGACTCAGAGACACTGAGACACAGAGACGCTGAGACACAGAGACACAGAGGCACTGAGACACTGAGACACAGTGACACAGAGACACAGAGATACTGAGACACAGAGACTCTGAGACACAGAGACACTGAGACTCTGAGAATCTGAGACTCAGAGACACTGAGACACAGAGACACTGAGACACTGAGACTCAGAGACACTGAGACACTGAGACTCAGCGAGACTGAGACTCAGAGACACTGAGACACAGAGACACTGAGACGCTGAGACACTGAGACTCTGAGAATCTGAGACTCAGAGACACTGAGACACAGAGACACTGAGACACTGAGACTCAGAGTCACTGAGACACTGAGACACTGAGACTCAGCGACACTGAGAAACAGAGACACTGAGACACAGAGACACTGAGACGCTGAGAAACTGAGACACAGAGACGCTGAGACACTGAGACACAGAGACACAGAGACACTGAGACACAGAGACACTGAGACACTGAGACTCTGAGACACTGAGATACAGAGACACTGAGACACTGAGACACAGAGACACTGAGACTCTGACACACAGAGACACTGAGTCACAGAGACACTGAGACACAGGGACACTGAGACACTGAGGCACAGAGACTCTTAGACACAGAGACACTGAGACTCTGAGACTCTGAGACTCAGAGACACTGAGACACAGAGACACTGAGACTCAGAGACACTGAGACACTGAAACACTGAGACTCAGCGACACTGACACACAGAGACACTGAGACACAGAGACACTGAGACGCTGAGTCACTGAGACACAGAGACACTGAGACACTGAGACTCAGAGACACTGAGACACTGAGACACTGAGACACTGAGACTCAGCGACACTGACACACAGAGACACTGAGACACAGAGACACTGAGACAGTGAGACACTGAGACTCAGAGACACTGAGACACAGAGACACTGAGACACTGAGACACAGAGACACTGAGACTCTGACACACAGAGACACTGAGTCACAGAGACGCTGAGACATAGAGACACTGAGACACTGAGACTCTGAGACACAGAGACACTGAGACACAGAGACACTGAGACACAGAGACACAGAGACACTGAGACTCAGAGACACTGAGACACAGAGACGCTGAGGCACGGAGACACTGAGGCACTGAGACACTCAGTCACAGAGGCACGGAGACACAGAGGCACTGAGACACTCAGTCACAGAGACACTGAGACACTGAGTCACAGAGACACTGAGACACTGAGACACAGAGACTCTGAGACACTGAGGCACAGAGACACTGAGACTCTGAGTCACAGAGACACTGAGACACAGAGACACTGAGACACTGAGACACAGAGACTCTGAGACACAGAGACACTGAGATACAGAGATACTGAGACTCTGAGACTCAGAGACACAGAGACACTGAGACACTGAGACACTGAGACGCTGAGACACTGAGACACAGAGACACTGAGACACTGAGGCACAGAGACACTGAGACACTGAGACACAGAGTCACTGAGACACAGAGACTCTGAGACACTGGGACACTGAGACACTGAGACACTGAGGCACTGAGACACAGAGACACTGAGACACAGAGACACTGAGACTCTGAGACACTGAGACACAGAGACTCTGAGACACTGAGACACAGAGACACTGAGACACTGAGTCACGGAGACACTGAGACACTGAGACACAGAGACTCTGAGACACTGAGACACAGAAACACTGAGACACTGAGACACAGAGACACGGAGACTCTGAGACACAGAGACACTGAGACACAGAGACACAGAGACACTGGGACACTGAGACACAGAGACACTGAGACTCTGAGACACAGAGACACTGAGACACTGAGACACAGAGACACTGAGACACAGAGACTCAGAGACACTGAGACACAGAGACACTGAGACACTGAGACACAGAGACACTGAGACTCAGAGACACTGAGACACAGAAACACTGAGACACTGAGACACTGAGGCAGAGGCACAGAGACACTGAGACACTGAGTCTCTGAGACACAGAGACACTGAGACACAGAGACACTGAGACACAGAGACACTGAAAGTCAGAGACACTGAGACACAGAGACACTGAGGCACTGAGACTCAGAGACACTGAGACACGGAGACACTGAGACACAGAGACACTGAGACTCAGAGACAGAGAGACACTGAGACTCTGAGACACTGAGACTCAGAAACACTGAGGCACAGAGACAGAGAGACACAGAGACACTGAGACACTGAGACTCAGAGACATTGAGACACAGAGACACTGAGACTCTAAGACACTGAGACACAGAGACACTGAGACACAGAGACCCTGAGACTCAGAGACACTGAGACGCAGAGACACTGAGACACTGAGACTCAGAGACAATGAGACACTGAGACTCAGAGACACTGAGACACAGAGACACTGAGACACAGAGACGCTGAGACACCGAGACACAGAGACACTGAGACACTGAGACACTGAGACTCTGAGTCGCAGAGACACTGAGACACTGAGACACAGAGACACAGAGACACTGAGACACAGAGACACTGAGACTCAGAGACACTGAGACACTGAGACTCAGAGACACTAAGGCGCAGAGACACTGAGACACAGAGACACTGAGACACTGAGACTTGCAGAGACACTGAGGCTCTGAGACTCTGAGACTCAGAGACACTGAGACACAGAGACACTGAGACACTGACACTCAGATGCTCAGAGACACTGAGACACTGAGGCACTGAGACTCAGAGACACTGAGACACTGGGACACAGAGAATCTGAGACACGGAGACACCGAGACGCTGTGACACTGAGGCACAGAGACACTGAGACACAGAGACACTGAGACACTTAGACACTGAGACTCTGAGACACTGAGACACAGAGACACTGAGTCTCTGAAACACAGAGACACTGAGACTCTGACCCACAGAGACACTGAGGCACAGAGACACTGAGACACAGAGACACTGAGAAACTGAGACTCTGAGACACAGAGACACTGAGACACAGAGACACTGAGACACTGAGACACTGAGACTCAGAGACACTGAGACACAGAGACGCTGAGACACAGAGACACAGAGGCACTGAGACACTGAGACACAGTGACACAGAGACACAGAGATACTGAGACACAGAGACTCTGAGACACAGAGACACTGAGACTCTGAGAATCTGAGACTCAGAGACACTGAGACACAGAGACACTGAGACACTGAGACTCAGAGACACTGAGACACTGAGACACTGAGACTCAGCGAGACTGAGACTCAGAGACACTGAGACACAGAGACACTGAGACGCTGAGACACTGAGACTCTGAGAATCTGAGACTCAGAGACACTGAGACACAGAGACACTGAGACACTGAGACTCAGAGTCACTGAGACACTGAGACACTGAGACTCAGCGACACTGAGAAACAGAGACACTGAGACACAGAGACACTGAGACGCTGAGAAACTGAGACACAGAGACGCTGAGACACTGAGACACAGAGACACAGAGACACTGAGACACAGAGACACTGAGACACTGAGACTCTGAGACACTGAGATACAGAGACACTGAGACACTGAGACACAGAGACACTGAGACTCTGACACACAGACACACTGAGTCACAGAGACACTGAGACACAGGGACACTGAGACACTGAGGCACAGAGACTCTTAGACACAGAGACACTGAGACTCTGAGACTCTGAGACTCAGAGACACTGAGACACAGAGACACTGAGACACTGAGACTCAGAGACACTGAGACACTGAAACACTGAGACTCAGCGACACTGACACACAGAGACACTGAGACACAGAGACACTGAGACGCTGAGTCACTGAGACACAGAGACACTGAGACACTGAGACTCAGAGACACTGAGACACTGAGACACTGAGACACTGAGACTCAGCGACACTGACACACAGAGACACTGAGACACAGAGACACTGAGACAGTGAGACACTGAGACTCAGAGACACTGAGACACAGAGACACTGAGACACTGAGACACAGAGACACTGAGACTCTGACACACAGAGACACTGAGTCACAGAGACGCTGAGACATAGAGACACTGAGACACTGAGACTCTGAGACACAGAGACACTGAGACACAGAGACACTGAGACACAGAGACACAGAGACACTGAGACTCAGAGACACTGAGACACAGAGACGCTGAGGCACGGAGACACTGAGGCACTGAGACACTCAGTCACAGAGGCACGGAGACACAGAGGCACTGAGACACTCAGTCACAGAGACACTGAGACACTGAGTCACAGAGACACTGAGACACTGAGACACAGAGACTCTGAGACACTGAGGCACAGAGACACTGAGACTCTGAGTCACAGAGACACTGAGACACAGAGACACTGAGACACTGAGACACAGAGACTCTGAGACACAGAGACACTGAGATACAGAGATACTGAGACTCTGAGACTCAGAGACACAGAGACACTGAGACACTGAGACACTGAGACACAGAGACGCTGAGACACTGAGACACAGAGACACTGAGACACTGAGGCACAGAGACACTGAGACACTGAGACACAGAGTCACTGAGACACAGAGACTCTGAGACACTGGGACACTGAGACACTGAGACACTGAGGCACTGAGACACAGAGACACTGAGACACAGAGACACTGAGACTCTGAGACACTGAGACACAGAGACTCTGAGACACTGAGACACAGAGACACTGAGACACTGAGTCACGGAGACACTGAGACACTGAGACACAGAGACTCTGAGACACTGAGACACAGAAACACTGAGACACTGAGACACAGAGACACAGAGACTCTGAGACACAGAGACACTGAGACACAGAGACACAGAGACACTGGGACACTGAGACACAGAGACACTGAGACTCTGAGACACAGAGACACTGAGACACTGAGACACAGAGACACTGAGACACAGAGACTCAGAGACACTGAGACACAGAGACACTGAGACACTGAGACACAGAGACACTGAGACTCAGAGACACTGAGACACTGAGACTCAGAGACATTGAGACACAGAGACACTGAGACTCTAAGACACTGAGACACAGAGACACTGAGACACAGAGACCCTGAGACTCAGAGACACTGAGACGCAGAGACACTGAGACTCTGAGACACAGAGACACTGAGACTCAGAGACACTGAGACACTGAGACTCAGAGACACTGAGACACTGAGACACTGAGACTCAGAGACACTGAGACACAGAGACGCTGAGACTCTGAGACACAGAGACACTGAGACGCTGAGACACAGAGTCACTGAGACACTGAGACACTGAGACACTGAGACTCTGAGACACTGAGACACAGAGACACTGAGACACAGAGACACAGAGACCCTGAGACACTGAGACACTGAGACACAGAGACACTGAGACTCTGAGACACTGAGACACAGAGACACTGAGACGCTGAGACACAGAGTCACTGAGACACTGAGACACTGAGACTCTGAGACACTGAGACACAGAGACACTGAGACACAGAGACAGAGAGACCCTGAGACACTGAGACACTGAGACACCGATACACTGAGACACAGAGACACTGAGACACTGAGACTCAGAGACAATGAGACACTGAGACTCAGAGACACTGAGACACAGAGACACTGAGACACAGAGACACTGAGACTCTGAGACACTGAGACACAGAGACGCTGAGACACTGAGACACAGAGACACTGAGACACTGAGACACTGAGACTCTGAGTCGCAGAGACCACTGATACACTGAGACACAGAGACACAGAGACACTGAGACACTGAGACACAGAGACAATGAGACTCAGAGACACTGAGACACTGAGACACTGAGACTCAGAGACACTAAGGCGCAGAGACACTGAGACACAGAGACACTGAGACTCTGAGACTTGCAGAGACACTGAGGCTCTGAGACTCTGAGACTCAGAGACACTGAGACACAGAGACACTGAGACACTGACACTCAGAGGCTCAGAGACACTGAGACACTGAGGCACTGAGACTCAGAGACACTGAGACACTGAGACACAGAGACTCTGAGACACTGAGACACCGAGACGCTGAGACACTGAGACACAGAGACACTGAGACACTGAGACACAGAGACACTGAGACACTTAGACACTGAGACTCTGAGACAGTGAGACACAGAGACACTGAGACTCTGAAACACAGAGACACTGAGACTCTGACCCACAGAGACACTGAGGCACAGAGACACTGAGACACTGAGACACAGAGACACTGAGAAACTGAGACTCTGAGACACAGAGACACTGAGACACAGAGACACTGAGACACTGAGACACTGAGACTCAGAGACACTGAGACACAGAGACGCTGAGACACAGAGACACAGAGGCACTGAGACACTGAGACACAGTGACACAGAGACACAGAGACACTGAGACACAGAGACTCTGAGACACAGAGACACTGAGACTCTGAGAATCTGACACTCAAAGACACTGAGACACAGAGACACTGAGACACTGAGACTCGGAGACACTGAGACACTGAGACACTGAGACTCAGCGACACTGAGACACAGAGACACTGAGATACAGAGACACTGAGACGCTGAGACACTGAGACTCTGAGAATCTGAGACTCAGAGACACTGAGACACAGAGACACTGAGACTCAGAGTCACTGAGACACTGAGACAATGAGACTCAGCGACACTGAGAAACAGAGACACTGAGACACAGAGACACTGAGACGCTGAGACACTGAGACACAGAGACGCTGAGACACTGAGACACTGAGACACTGAGACACAGTGACACTGAGACTCAGAGACACTGAGAAACAGAGACACTGAGACACAGAGACACTGAGACGCTGAGACACTGAGACACAGAGACGCTGAGACACTGAGACACTGAGACACTGAGACACAGTGACACTGAGACTCAGAGACACTGAGACACTGAGACACTGAGACTCAGAGACACTGAGACACAGAGACACAGTGACACAGAGACACTGAGACACTGAGACACGGAGACTCAGAGACACTGAGACACAGAGACGCTGAGACTCTGAGACACAGAGACACTGAGACGCTGAGACACAGAGTCACAGAGACACTGAGACACTGAGACACTGAGTCTCTGAGACACTGAGACACAGAGACACTGAGACACAGAGACACAGAGACCCTGAGACACTGAGACACTGAGACACAGAGACACTGAGACACAGAGACACTGAGACTCTGAGACACAGAGACACAGAGACACTGAGACTCTGAGACTCAGAGACACTGAGACACTGAGGCACTGAGACACTGAGACTCAGAGACACTGAGACACAGAGACACTGAGACACTGAGACACTGAGACACTGAGACACTGAGACTCTGAGACACTGAGACACAGAGACACTGAGACGCTGAGACACAGAGTCACTGAGACACTGAGACACTGAGACTCTGAGACACTGAGACACAGAGACACTGAGACACAGAGACAGAGAGACCCTGAGACACTGAGACACTGAGACACCGATACACTGAGACACAGAGACACTGAGACACTGAGACACTGAGACTCAGAGACAATGAGACACTGAGACTCAGAGACACTGAGACACAGAGACACTGAGACACTAAGGCGCAGAGAGACTGAGACACAGAGACACTGAGACTCTGAGACTTGCAGAGACACTGAGGCTCTGAGACTCTGAGACTCAGAGACACTGAGACACAGAGACACTGAGACACTGAGACACAGAGACACTGAGACACAGAGACACTGAGACTCTGAGTCGCAGAGACACTGATACACTGAGACACAGAGACACAGAGACACTGAGACACTGAGACACTGAGACTCAGAGACACTGAGACACTGAGACACTGAGACTCAGAGACACTAAGGCGCAGAGACACTGAGACACAGAGACACTGAGACTCTGAGACTTGCAGAGACACTGAGGCTCTGAGACTCTGAGACTCAGAGACACTGAGACACAGAGACACTGAGACACTGACACTCAGAGGCTCAGAGACACTGAGACACTGAGGCACTGAGACTCAGAGACACTGAGACACTGAGACACAGAGACTCTGAGACACTGAGACACCGAGACGCTGAGACACTGAGACACAGAGACACTGAGACACTGAGACACAGAGACACTGAGACACTTAGACACTGAGACTCTGAGACACTGAGACACAGAGACACTGAGACTCTGAAACACAGAGACACTGAGACTCTGACCCACAGAGACACTGAGGCACAGAGACACTGAGACACAGAGACACTGAGAAACTGAGCCTCTGAGACACAGCGACACTGAGACACTGAGACACTGAGACACTGAGACTCAGAGACACTGAGACACAGAGACGCTGAGACACAGAGACACAGAGGCACTGAGACACTGAGACACAGTGACACAGAGACACAGAGACACTGAGACACAGAGACTCTGAGACACAGAGACACTGAGACTCTGAGAATCTGAGACTCAAAGACACTGAGACACAGAGACACTGAGACACTGAGACTCAGAGACACTGAGACACTGAGACACTGAGACTCAGCGACACTGAGACACAGAGACACTGAGACACAGAGACACTGAGACGCTGAGACACTGAGACTCTGAGAATCTGAGACTCAGAGACACTGAGACACAGAGACACTGAGACTCAGAGTCACTGAGACACTGAGACACTGAGACTCAGCGACACTGAGAAACAGAGACACTGAGACACAGAGACACTGAGACGCTGAGACACTGAGACACAGAGACGCTGAGACACTGAGACACTGAGACTCTGAGACACTGAGACACAGAGACACTGAGACACTGAGACACAGAGACACTGAGACTCTGACACACAGAGACACTGAGTCACAGAGACACTGAGACACAGGGACACTGAGACACTGAGACACAGAGACTCTTAGACACAGAGACACTGAGACTCTGAGACTCTGAGACTCTGAGACTCAGAGACAGTGAGACACAGAGACACTGAGACACTGAGACTCAGAGACACTGAGACACTGAGACTCAGCGACACTGAGACACAGAGACACTGAGACACAGAGACACTGAGACGCTGAGTCACTGAGACACAGAGACACTGAGACACTGAGACTCATAGACACTGAGACACTGAGACACTGAGACTCAGCGGCACTGACACACAGAGACACTGAGACACAGAGACACTGAGACAGTGAGACACTGAGACTCTGAGACACTGAGACACAGAGACACTGAGACACTGAGACACAGAGATACTGAGACTCTGACACACAGAGACACTGAGTCACAGAGACACTGAGACATAGAGACACAGAGACACTGAGAAACTGAGACACAGAGACGCTGAGGCACGTAGACACAGAGGCACTGAGACACTCAGTCACAGAGACACTGAGACACTGAGACACAGAGACTCTGAGACACTGAGGCACAGAGACACTGAGACTCTGAGTCACAGAGACACTGAGACACAGAGACACTGAGACACTGAGACACAGAGACTCTGAGACACAGAGACACTGAGACACAGAGATACTGAGACTCTGAGACGCAGAGACACAGAGACACTGAGACACTGAGACACAGAGACTCAAAGACACTGAGACACAGAGACACTGAGACACTGAGGCACAGAGACACTGAGACACTGAGACACAGAGTCACTGAGACACAGAGACTCTGTGACACTGGGACACAGGGACACTGAGACACTGAGGCACTGAGACACAGAGACACTGAGACACAGATACACTGAGACTCTGAGACACTGAGACACAGAGACTCTGAGACACTGAGACACAGAGACACTGAGACACTGAGTCACGGAGACACTGAGACACTGAGACACAGAGACTCTGAGACACTGAGACACAGAAACACTGAGACACTGAGACACAGAGACACGGAGACTCTGAGACACAGAGACACTGAGACACAGAGACACAGAGACACTGGGACACTGAGACACAGAGACACTGAGACCCTGAGACTCTGAGACACAGAGACACTGAGACACTGAGACACAGAGACAATGAGACACTGAGACACTGAGACACAGAGACACTGAGACGCTGAGTCACTGAGACACAGAGACACTGAGACACTGAGACACAGAGACACTGAGACTCTGAGACACAGAGACGCTGAGACACTGACACACAGAGGCACTGAGACACAGAGACACTGAGATTCAGACACACTGAGTCACTGAGACACAGAGACGCTGAGGCTCAGAGACACTGAGACACTGAGACACTGAGACTCAGAGACACTGAGACACAGAGACACTGAGACACAGAGACACTGAGACATTGAGACACAGAGACACTGAGACACTGAGACACAGAGACTCTGATACACTGAGGCACAGAGACACTGAGACACTGAGAGACTGATACACAGAGACACTGAGACACAGAGACGCTGAGACACTGAGACACAGAGACACTGAGACACTGAGTCTCAGAGACACTGAGACACTGAGAAACAGAGACCCTGAGACTCAGAGACAATGAGACACTGAGACACTGAGAGTCTGAGACACTGAGAGTCTGTCACACAGAGACACTGAGACACTGAGACATTGAGACACAGAGACACTGAGACACTGAGACACAGAGACACTGAGACACTGAGACTCAGAGACACTGAGACACAGAGACACTGACACTCCGAGACACTGAGAAACAGAGACACTGAGACACTGAGACTCAGAGACACTGAGACTCTGTGGCACAGAGACACTGAGACACTGAGACTCAGAGATACTGAGACACTCAGACACAGAGACACTGAGACTCTGAGACACAGAGACACTGAGACACAGAGAGACTGAGACTCAGAGACACTGAGACACAGAGACACTGAGACACTGAGACACAGAGACGCTGAGACTCAGAGACACTGAGACACAGAGACACTGAGACACTGAGACACAGAGGCACTGAGACTCAGAGACAGTGAGACACAGAGAGACTGAGACACTGAGACACTGAGACTCAAAGACACTGAGAGATAGAGACACTGAGACACTGAGACTCAGAGACACTGAGACACAGAGACACTGAGACTCTGAGAGACTGAGACACTGAGACACAGAGACACTGAGACTCTGAGACATTGTGACACAGAGACACTGAGACTCAGAGACACTGATACACAGAGACACTGAGACTCAGAGACACTGAGACTCAGAGACACTGCGACACAGAGACACTGAGACTCAGAGACATTGTGACACAGAGACACTGAGACACAGAGACACTGAGACTCTGAGACTCTGAGACTCAGAGACACTGAGACACAGAGACACTGAGACACTGAGACTCAGCGACACTGAGACACAGAGACACTGCGACACAGAGACACTGAGACTCAGAGACATTGTGACACAGAGACACTGAGACACAGAGACACTGAGACACTGAGACTCTGAGACTCAGAGACACTGAGACACAGAGACACTGAGACACTGAGACTCAAAGACACTGAGACATAGAGACACTGAGACACTGAGACTCAGAGACACTGAGACACAGAGACACTGAGACTCTGAGACTCTGAGACACTGAGACACTGAGACTCAGAGACACTGAGACTCAGAGACACTGAGACACAGAGACACTGAGACATTGAGACACAGAGACACTGAGACACTGAGACACAGAGACTCAGAGACACTGAGACTCTGAGACACAGAGACACTGAGACACTGAGACACTGAGACTCTGAGTCGCAGAGACACTGATACACTGAGACACAGAGACACAGAGACACTGAGACACTGAGACACAGAGACACTGAGACTCAGAGACACTGAGACACTGAGACTCAGAGACACTAAGGCGCAGAGACACTGAGACACAGAGACACTGAGACTCTGAGACTTGCAGAGACACTGAGGCTCTGAGACTCTGAGACTCAGAGACACTGAGACACAGAGACACTGAGACACTGACACTCAGAGGCTCAGAGACACTGAGACACTGAGGCACTGAGACTCAGAGACACTGAGACACTGAGACACAGAGACTCTGAGACACTGAGACACCGAGACGCTGAGACACTGAGACACAGAGATACTGAGACACTGAGACACAGAGACACTGAGACACTTAGACACTGAGACTCTGAGACACTGAGACACAGAGACACTGAGACTCTGAAACACAGAGACACTGAGACTCTGACCCACAGAGACACTGAGGCACAGAGACACTGAGACACAAAGACACTGAGAAACTGAGCCTCTGAGACACAGCGACACTGAGACACTGAGACACTGAGACACTGAGACTCAGAGACACTGAGACACAGAGACGCTGAGACACAGAGACACAGAGGCACTGAGACACTGAGACACAGTGACACAGAGACACAGAGACACTGAGACACAGAGACTCTGAGACACAGAGACACTGAGACTCTGAGAATCTGAGACTCAAAGACACTGAGACACAGAGACACTGAGACACTGAGACTCAGAGACACTGAGACACTGAGACACTGAGACTCAGCGACACTGAGACACAGAGACACTGAGACACAGAGACACTGAGACGCTGAGACACTGAGACTCTGAGAATCTGAGACTCAGAGACACTGAGACACAGAGACACTGAGACTCAGAGTCACTGAGACACTGAGACAATGAGACTCAGCGACACTGAGAAACAGAGACACTGAGACACAGAGACACTGAGACGCTGAGACACTGAGACACAGAGACGCTGAGACACTGAGACACTGAGACACTGAGACTCTGAGACACTGAGACACAGAGACACTGAGACACTGAGACACAGAGACACTGAGACTCTGACACACAGAGACACTGAGTCACAGAGAAACTGAGACACAGGGACACTGAGACACTGAGACACAGAGACTCTTAGACACAGAGACACTGAGACTCTGAGACTCTGAGACTCTGAGACTCAGAGACAGTGAGACACAGAGACACTGAGACACTGAGACTCAGAGACACTGAGACACTGAGACTCAGCGACACTGAGACACAGAGACACTGAGACACAGAGACACTGAGACGCTGAGTCACTGAGACACAGAGACACTGAGACACTGAGACTCATAGACACTGAGACACTGAGACACTGAGACTCAGCGGCACTGACACACAGAGACACTGAGACACAGAGACACTGAGACAGTGAGACACTGAGACTCTGAGACACTGAGACACAGAGACACTGAGACACTGAGACACAGAGATACTGAGACTCTGACACACAGAGACACTGAGTCACAGAGACACTGAGACATAGAGACACAGAGACACTGAGACACTGAGACACAGAGACGCTGAGGCACGTAGACACAGAGGCACTGAGACACTCAGTCACAGAGACACTGAGACATTGAGTCACAGAGACACTGAGACACTGAGACACAGAGACTCTGAGACACTGAGGCACAGAGACACTGAGACTCTGAGTCACAGAGACACTGAGACACAGAGACACTGAGACACTGAGACACAGAGACTCTGAGACACAGAGACACTGAGACACAGAGATACTGAGACTCTGAGACGCAGAGACACAGAGACACTGAGACACTGAGACACAGAGACGCTGAGACACTGAGACACAGAGACACTGAGACACTGAGGCACAGAGACACTGAGACACTGAGACACAGAGTCACTGAGACACAGAGACTCTGAGACACTGGGACACAGGGACACTGAGACACTGAGGCACTGAGACACAGAGACACTGAGACACAGATACACTGAGACTCTGAGACACTGAGACACAGAGACTCTGAGACACTGAGACACAGAGACACTGAGACACTGAGTCACGGAGACACTGAGACACTGAGACACAGAGACTCTGAGACACTGAGACACAGAAACACTGAGACACTGAGACACAGAGACACGGAGACTCTGAGACACAGAGACACTGAGACACAGAGACACAGAGACACTGGGACACTGAGACACAGAGACACTGAGACCCTGAGACTCTGAGACACAGAGACACTGAGACACTGAGACACAGAGACAATGAGACACTGAGACACTGAGACACAGAGACACTGAGACGCTGAGTCACTGAGACACAGAGACACTGAGACACTGAGACACAGAGACACTGAGACTCTGAGACACAGAGACGCTGAGACACTGACACACAGAGGCACTGAGACACAGAGACACTGAGATTCAGACACACTGAGTCACTGAGACACAGAGACGCTGAGGCTCAGAGACACTGAGACACTGAGACACTGAGACTCAGAGACACTGAGACACAGAGACACTGAGACACAGAGACACTGAGACATTGAGACACAGAGACACTGAGACACTGAGACACAGAGACTCTGATACACTGAGGCACAGAGACACTGAGACACAGAGACGCTGAGACACTGAGACACAGAGACACTGAGACACTGAGTCTCAGAGACACTGAGACACTGAGAAACAGAGACCCTGAGACTCAGAGACAATGAGACACTGAGACACTGAGAGTCTGAGACACTGAGAGTCTGTCACACAGAGACACTGAGACACTGAGACATTGAGACACAGAGACACTGAGACACTGAGACACTGAGACACTGAGACTCAGAGACACTGAGACACAGAGACACTGACACTCCGAGACACTGAGAAACAGAGACACTGAGACACTGAGACTCAGAGACACTGAGACTCTGTGGCACAGAGACACTGAGACACTGAGACTCAGAGATACTGAGACACTCAGACACAGAGACACTGAGACTCTGAGACACAGAGACACTGAGACACAGAGAGACTGAGACTCAGAGACACTGAGACACAGAGACACTGAGACACTGAGACAAAGAGACGCTGAGACTCAGAGACACTGAGACACAGAGACACTGAGACACTGAGACACAGAGGCACTGAGACTCAGAGACAGTGAGACACAGAGAGACTGAGACACTGAGACACTGAGACTCAAAGACACTGAGAGATAGAGACACTGAGACACTGAGACTCAGAGACACTGAGACACAGAGACACTGAGACTCTGAGAGACTGAGACACTGAGACACAGAGACACTGAGACTCTGAGACATTGTGACACAGAGACACTGAGACTCAGAGACACTGAGACTCAGAGACACTGCGACACAGAGACACTGAGACTCAGAGACATTGTGACACAGAGACACTGAGACACAGAGACACTGAGACTCTGAGACTCTGAGACTCAGAGACACTGAGACACAGAGACACTGAGACACTGAGACTCAGCGACACTGAGACACAGAGACACTGCGACACAGAGACACTGAGACTCAGAGACATTGTGACACAGAGACACTGAGACACAGAGACACTGAGACTCTGAGACTCTGAGACTCAGAGACACTGAGACACAGAGACACTGAGACACTGAGACTCAAAGACACTGAGACATAGAGACACTGAGACACTGAGACTCAGAGACACTGAGACACAGAGACACTGAGACTCTGAGACTCTGAGACACTGAGACACTGAGACTCAGAGACACTGAGACTCAGAGACACTGAGACACAGAGACACTGAGACATTGAGACGCAGAGACACTGAGACACTGAGACACAGAGACTCAGAGACACTGAGACACTGAGACACAGAGACTCAGAGACACTGAGACTCTGAGACACAGAGACACTGAGACACTGAGACACTGAGACACAGAGACACTGAGACACAGAGACACTGAGACTCTGAGACACAGTGACACTGAGACACAGAGACACTGAGACATTGAGACACAGAGACACTGAGACACAGAGACACTGAGACACTGAGACTCAGAGACACTGAGACACAGAGACACTGAGACTCTGTGGCACAGAGACACTGAGACACTGAGACTCAGAGATACTGAGACACTCAGACACAGAGACACTGAGACTCTGAGACACAGAGACACTGAGACACAGAGAGACTGAGACTCAGAGACACTGAGACACAGAGACACTGAGAAACTGAGACACAGAGACGCTGAGGCTCAGAGACACTGAGACACAGAGACACTGAGACACTGAGACACAGAGGCACTGAGACTCAGAGACAGTGAGACACAGAGAGACTGAGACACTGAGACACTGAGACTCAAAGACACTGAGACATAGAGACACTGAGACACTGAGACTCAGAGACACTGAGACACAGAGACACTGAGACTCTGAGACTCTGAGACACTGAGACACTGAGACTCAGAGACACTGAGACTCAGAGACACTGAGACACAGAGACACTGAGACTCTGAGACATTGTGACACAGAGACACTGAGACTCAGAGACACTGAGGCTCAGAGACACTGCGACACAGAGACACTGAGACTCAGAGACATTGTGACACAGAGACACTGAGACACAGAGACACTGAGACTCTGAGACTCTGAGACTCTGAGACACTGAGACACAGAGACACTGAGACACTGAGACTCAGAGACACTGAGACACTGAGACACTGAGACTCAGCGACACTGAGACACAGAGACACTGAGACACAGAGACACTGAGACGCTGAGTCACTGAGACACAGAGACACTGAGACACTGAGACTCAGAGACACTGAGACACTGAGACACTGAGACTCAGCGACACTGACACACAGAGACACTGAGACACAGAGACACTGAGACAGTGAGCCACTGAGACTCTGAGACACTGAGACACAGAGACACTGAGACACTGAGACACAGAGACACAGAGACACTGAGACTCTGACACACAGAGACACTGAGTCACAGAGACACTGAGACATAGAGACACTGAGACACTGAGACTCTGAGACACAGAGACACTGAGACACAGAGACACTGAGACACAGAGTCACAGAGACACTGAGACTCAGAGACACTGAGACACAGAGACGCTGAGGCACGGAGACACAGAGGCACTGAGACACTCAGTCACAGAGACACTGAGACACTGAGACACTGAGACACTGAGACACTGAGTCACAGAGACACTGAGACACTGAGACACAGAGACACTGAGACTCAGAGACAATGAGACACTGAGACACAGAGACACTGAGACGCTGAGACACTGAGGCACAGAGACACAAAGACACTGAGACACTGAGGCACAGAGACACTGAGACTCAGAGACACTGAGACACAGAGACTCTGAGACACTGACACACTGAGACACAGAGACATTGAGACACAGAGACACTGAGACTCTGATACACAGAGACACTGAGACACAGAGTCACAGAAACGCTGAGACACTGAGACACAGAGACACTGAGACACAGAGGCTCTGAGACAAAGAGTCACAGAGACGCTTAGAAACTGAGACACAGAAACACTGTGACTCTGAGACTCAGAGACACAGAGACACTGAGACACAGAGACACTGAGACACTGAGACACTACGACTCTGAGACTCAGAGACTCTGAGACACTGAGACACAGAGACACTGAGACACTGAGACACTGAGTCTCAGAGACACTGAGACACAGAGACACAGAGACCCTGAGACTCAGAGACACTGAGACACTGAGTCTCAGAGACACTGAGACACAGAGACACAGAGACCCTGAGACTCTGACACACAGAGACACTGAGACACTGAGACATTGAGACACAGAGACAGTGAGACACTGAGACTCTGAGACACAGAGACACTGAGACACAGAGACACAGAGACACTGAGACTCTGAGACACAGAGACACTGAGACACAGAGACACTGAGACACAGAGACACAGAGACACTGAGACTTAGAGTCACTGAGACACAGAGACGCTGAGACACTGACACACTGAGTCACTGAGACACAGAGACGCTGAGACTCAGAGACACTGAGACACTGAGACACTGAGACTCAGAGACACTGAGACACAGAGACACTGAGACACAGAGACACTGAGACATTGAGACACAGAGACACTGAGACACTGAGACACAGAGACTCTGATACACTGAGGCACAGAGACACTGAGACACTGAGACACAGAGACTCTGATACACTGAGACACAGAGACACTGAGACACAGAGACGCTGAGACACTGAGACACTGAGACACAGAGACACTGAGACACAGAGACACAGAGACACTGAGACTCTGAGACACAGAGACACTGAGACACAGAGACACTGAGACACTGAGACTCAGAGACACTGAGACACTGAGACTCAGAGACACTGAGACACAGAGACACTGAGACACTGAGACACAGAGACACTGAGACACAGAGACACTGAGACACAGAGACACAGAGACTCTGAGACACTGAGACGAAGAGACACTGAGACACTGAGAGACTGAGACACAGAGACACTGAGACACAGAGACGATGAGACACTGAGACACAGAGACACAGAGACACTGTGACACAGAGACACTGAGACACTGAGACACAGAGACACTGAGACACTGAGACACAGAGACTCTGAGACAGTAAGACGAAGAGACACTGAGACACTGAGACCCTGAGACACAGAGACACTGAGACTCAGAGACACTGAGACACTGAGACACTGAGACGCAGAGAAACTGAGACACTGAGACACTGAGTCTCAGAGACACTGAGACACTGAGAAACAGAGACCCTGAGACTCAGAGACAATGAGACACTGAGACACTGAGAGTCTGAGACACTGAGACTCTGTCACACAGAGACACTGAGACACTGAGACATTGAGACACAGAGACACTGAGACACTGAGACACAGAGACACTGTGACACTGAGACTCAGAGACACTGAGACACAGAGACACTGACACTCCGAGACACTGAGAAACAGAGACACTGTGGCACAGAGACACTGAGACTCAGAGACACTGAGACTCTGTGACACAGAGACACTGAGACACTGAGACTCAGAGATACTGAGACACTGAGACACAGAGACACTGAGACTCTGAGACACAGAGACACTGAGACACAGAGACACTGAGACTCAGAGACACTGAGACACAGAGACACAGAGACACTGAGAAACTGAGACACAGAGACACTGAGACTCAGAGACACTGAGACACAGAGACACTGAAACACTGAGACACAGAGGTACTGAGACTCAGAGACAGTGAGACACAGAGAGACTGAGACACTGAGACACTGAGACTCAAAGACACTGAGACATAGAGACACTGAGACACTGAGACTCAGAGACTCAGAGACACTGAGACACAGAGACACTGAGACTCTGAGACTCTGAGACACTGAGACACAGAGACTCAGAGACACTGAGACTCAGAGACACTGAGACACAGAGACACTGAGACTCAGAGACATTGTGACACAGAGACACTGAGACTCAGAGACACTGAGACTCAGAGACACTGAGACACAGAGACACTGAGACTCAGAGACATTGTGACACAGAGACACTGAGACACAGAGACACTGAGACTCAGAGACACTGAGACTCAGAGATACTGAGACTCTGAGACAGTGAGACAAAGAGACACTGAGACTCAGAGACATTGTGACACAGAGACACTGAGACACAGAGACACTGAGACTCAGAGACACTGAGACTCTGAGACACTGAGACACAGAGAAACTGAGACTCAGAGACATTGAGACACTGAGACACTGAGACACTGAGACACAGAGACACTGAGACATTGAGACACAGAGACAGTGAGACACTGAGACACAGAGACTCTGAGACTCAGAGACATTGTGACACAGAGACACTGAGACTCAGAGACACTGAGACACTGGGACTTGCAGAGACACTGAGACTCTGAGACACTGAGACTCAGAGACACTGAGACACTGAGACACAGAGACACTGAGACTCAGAGACCCTGAGACACAGAGACACTGAGACACAGAGACACTGAGACACTGTGACACTGAGACTCTGAGACACTGTGACACAGAGACACTGAGACACTGAGACACTGAGACACAGAGACATTGAGACACTGAGACACAGAGACTCAGAGACACTGAGACACAGAGACACTGAGACACTGAGGCACAGAGACACTGAGACTCAGACTCAGAGTCACTGAGACACTGAGACACTGAGACTCAGAGACACTGAGACACAGAGACACTGAGGCACAGAGTCACTGAGACTCAGAGACACTGAGACACTGAGACTCAGAGACACTGAGACACAGAGACTCTGAGACACTGAGACACTGAGACACAGAGACACCGAGACGCAGAGACACTGAGACTCTGATACACAGAGACACTGAGACACAGAGTCACAGAGACGCTGAGACACTGAGACACAGAGACACTGAGACACAGAGACACTGAGACACAGAGTCACAGAGACTATTAGACACTGAGACACAGAAACACTGTGACTCTGAGACTCAGAGACACTGAGACACTGAGACAAGGAGACACTGAGACACAGAGACACTGAGACACTGAGACACTGAGTCTCAGAGACACTGAGAGACTGAGAAACAGAGACCCTGCGACTCAGAGACAATGAGACACTGAGACACTGAGACACTGAGACTCTGAGACACTGAGACTCTAACACACAGAGACACTGAGACATTGAGACATTGAGACACTGAGACACTGAGACTCTGAGACTCTGAGACACAGAGACGCTGAGACACTGAGACACAGAGACACTGAGACACTCAGACACAGAGACACTGAGACACTGAGACACTGAGTCACAGAGACACTGAGACACTGAGACACAGAGACACTGAGACTCAGAGACACTAAGCGCAGAGACACTGAGACACACTGGCACTGAGACACTGAGACACAGAGACACTGAGACACTGAGACACTGAGACTCTGAGACACAGAGACGCTGAGACACTGAGACACAGAGACACTGAGACACTCAGACACAGAGACACTGAGACACTGAGACACTGAGACACTGAGTCACAGAGACACTGAGACACTGAGACACTGAGACACTGAAACACTGGGACTCTGAGACACAGAGACACTGAGACACAGAGACGCTGAGACACTAAGACTCTGAGAATCTGAGACTCAGAGACACTGAGACACAGAGACACTGAGACACTGAGACTCAGAGACACTGAGACACTGAGACACTGAGACTCAGCGACACAGTGAAACAGAGACACTGAGACACAGAGACACTGAGACGCTGAGACACTAAGACACAGAGACGCTGAGACACTGTGACACAGAGACACAGAGACACTGAGACACAGAGACACTGAGACACTGAGACTCTGACACACAGAGACACTGAGTCACAGAGACACTGAGACACAGGGACACTGAGACACTGAGACACTGAGACACAGAGACTCTTAGACACAGAGACACTGAGACACTGAGACTCTGAGACTCTGAGACTCAGAGACACTGAGACTCAGCGACACTGAGACACAGAGACACTGAGACACAGAGATAAGGAGACGCTGAGTCACTGAGACACACAGACACTGAGACACTGA
Organism: Carcharhinus amblyrhynchos; assembly: GCF_965287045.1. Taxonomy (NCBI): domain Eukaryota; kingdom Metazoa; phylum Chordata; class Chondrichthyes; order Carcharhiniformes; family Carcharhinidae; genus Carcharhinus; species Carcharhinus amblyrhynchos. The sequence goes on from NW_027649983.1 coordinate 171,937, forward strand.
GACACTGAGACTCTGACACACAGAGACACTGAGTCACAGAGACAATGAGACATAGAGACACTGAGACACTAAGACTCTGAGAACAGAGACACTGAGACACAGAGACACTGAGACACAGAGACACAGAGACACTGAGACTCAGAGACACTGAGACACAGAGACGCTGAGACACGGAGACACAGAGGCACTGAGACACTCAGTCACAGAGACAATGAGACACTGAGTCACAGAGACACTGAGACACTGAGACACAGAGACTCTGAGACACTGAGGCACAGAGACACTGAGACTCTGAGTCACAGAGACACTGAGACACAGAGACACTGAGACAATGAGGCACAGAGACTCTGAGACACAGAGACACTGAGACACTGAGACACAGAGATACTGAGACTCTGAGACGCAGAGACACAGAGACACTGAGACACTGAGACACAGAGACGCTGAGACACTGAGACACAGAGACACTGAGACACTGAGGCACAGAGACCCTGAGACACTGAGACACAGAGTCACTGAGACACAGAGACTCAGAGATACTGAGACACTGAGACACAGAGACACTGAGACTCTGAGACACAGAGACACTGAGACACAGAGACACTGAGACTCAGAGACACTGAGACACAGAGACACTGAGACACAGAGACACTGAGACTCAGAGACACTGAGACACAGAGACACTGAGAAACTGAGACACAGAGACACTGAGACTCAGAGACACTGAGACACAGAGACACTGAGACACTGAGACACAGAGACACTGAGACTCAGAGACACTGAGACACAGAGACACTGAGACACTGAGACACTGAGACTCAAAGACACTGAGACACAGAGACACTGAGACACTGAGACTCTGAGACACTGAGACACAGAGACACTGAGACTCTGAGACTCTGAGACACTGAGACACTGAGACTCAGAGACACTGAGACTCAGAGACACTGAGACACAGAGACACTGAGACTCAGAGACATTGTGACACAGAGACACTGAGACTCAGAGACACTGAGACTCAGAGACACTGAGACACAGAGACACTGAGTCTCAGAGACATTGTGACACAGAGACACTGAGACACAGAGACACTGAGACTCAGAGACACTGAGACTCAGAGACATTGTGACACAGGGACACTGAGACACAGAGACACTGAGACTCAGAGACATTGTGACACAGAGACACTGAGACTCAGAGACACTGAGACTCAGAGACACTGAGACACAGAGACACTGAGTCTCAGAGACATTGTGACACAGAGACACTGAGACTCTGAGACACTGAGACAAAGAGACACTGAGACTCAGAGACATTGTGACACAGGGACACTGAGACACAGAGACACTGAGACTCAGAGACACTGAGACTCTGAGACACTGAGACACAGAGAAACTGAGACTCAGAGACATTGAGACACTGAGACACTGAGACACTGAGACGCTGAGTCGCAGAGACACTGACATACTGAGACACAGAGACACAGAGACACTGAGACTCTGAGACACAGAGACACTGAGACTCAGAGACACTGAGACACTGAGACACTGAGACTCAGAGACACTAAGGCGCTGAGACACTGAGACACAGAGACACTGAGACACTGAGACTTGCAGAGACACTGAGGCTCTGAGACTCTGAGACTCAGAGACACTGAGACACAGAGACACTGAGACACTGACACTGAGAGGCTCAGAGACACTGAGACACTGAGACACTGAGACTCAGAGACACTGAGACACTGAGAGACAGAGACTCTGAGACACTGAGACACCGAGACGCTGAGAAACTGAGACTCTGAGACACAGAGACACTGAGACACAGAGACACTGAGACACTGAGACACAGAGACACAGAGACCCTGAGACACTGAGACACTGAGACACTGAGACACAGAGACACTGAGACACAGAGACACTGAGAAACTGAGACTCTGAGACACAGAGACACTGAGACACTGAGACTCTGAGACACTGAGACACAGAGACACAGAGACCCTGAGACACTGAGACACTGAGACACTGAGACACAGAGACACAGAGACCCTGAGACACTGAGACACAGAGACACTGAGACACAGAGACACTGAGAAACTGAGACTCTGAGACACAGAGACACTGAGACACTGAGACTCTGAGACACTGAGACACAGAGACACAGAGACCCTGAGACACTGAGACACTGAGACACAGAGACACTGAGACACTGAGACACTGAGACACTGAGACTCAGAGACAATGAGACACTGAGACTCAGAGACACTGAGACACAGAGACACTGAGACACAGAGACACTGAGACTCTGAGACACTGAGACACAGAGACGCTGAGACACCGAGACACAGAGACACTGAGACACTGAGACACTGAGACTCTGAGTCGCAGAGACACTGAGACACTGAGACACAGAGACACAGAGACACTGAGACACAGAGACACTGAGACTCAGAGACACTGAGACACTGAGACTCAGAGACACTAAGGCGCAGAGACACTGAGACACAGAGACACTGAGACACTGAGACTTGCAGAGACACTGAGGCTCTGAGACTCTGAGACTCAGAGACTCTGAGACACAGAGACACTGAGACACTGACACTCAGATGCTCAGAGACACTGAGACACTGAGGCACTGAGACTCAGAGACACTGAGACACTGAGACACAGAGACTCTGAGACACGGAGACACCGAGACGCTGTGACACTGAGACACAGAGACACTGAGACACAGAGACACTGAGACACTTAGACACTGAGACTCTGAGACACTGAGACACAGAGACACTGAGTCTCTGAAACACAGAGACACTGAGACTCTGACCCACAGAGACACTGAGGCACAGAGACACTGAGACACAGAGACACTGAGAAACTGAGACTCTGAGACACAGAGACACTGAGACACAGAGACACTGAGACACTGAGACACTGAGACTCAGAGACACTGAGACACAGAGACGCTGAGACACAGAGACACAGAGGCACTGAGACACTGAGACACAGTGACACAGAGACACAGAGATACTGAGACACAGAGACTCTGAGACACAGAGACACTGAGACTCTGAGAATCTGAGACTCAGAGACACTGAGACACAGAGACACTGAGACACTGAGACTCAGAGACACTGAGACACTGAGACACTGAGACTCAGCGAGACTGAGACTCAGAGACACTGAGACACAGAGACACTGAGACGCTGAGACACTGAGACTCTGAGAATCTGAGACTCAGAGACACTGAGACACAGAGACACTGAGACACTGAGACTCAGAGTCACTGAGACACTGAGACACTGAGACTCAGCGACACTGAGAAACAGAGACACTGAGACACAGAGACACTGAGACGCTGAGAAACTGAGACACAGAGACGCTGAGACACTGAGACACAGAGACACAGAGACACTGAGACACAGAGACACTGAGACACTGAGACTCTGAGACACTGAGATACAGAGACACTGAGACACTGAGACACAGAGACACTGAGACTCTGACACACAGAGACACTGAGTCACAGAGACACTGAGACACAGGGACACTGAGACACTGAGGCACAGAGACTCTTAGACACAGAGACACTGAGACTCTGAGACTCTGAGACTCAGAGACACTGAGACACAGAGACACTGAGACACTGAGACTCAGAGACACTGAGACACTGAAACACTGAGACTCAGCGACACTGACACACAGAGACACTGAGACACAGAGACACTGAGACGCTGAGTCACTGAGACACAGAGACACTGAGACACTGAGACTCAGAGACACTGAGACACTGAGACACTGAGACTCAGCGACACTGACACACAGAGACACTGAGACACAGAGACACTGAGACAGTGAGACACTGAGACTCTGAGACACTGAGACACAGAGACACTGAGACACTGAGACACAGAGACACTGAGACTCTGACACACAGAGACACTGAGTCACAGAGACGCTGAGACATAGAGACACTGAGACACTGAGACTCTGAGACACAGAGACACTGAGACACAGAGACACTGAGACACAGAGACACAGAGACACTGAGACTCAGAGACACTGAGACACAGAGACGCTGAGGCACGGAGACACTGAGGCACTGAGACACTCAGTCACAGAGGCACGGAGACACAGAGGCACTGAGACACTCAGTCACAGAGACACTGAGACACTGAGTCACAGAGACACTGAGACACTGAGACACAGAGACTCTGAGACACTGAGGCACAGAGACACTGAGACTCTGAGTCACAGAGACACTGAGACACAGAGACACTGAGACACTGAGACACAGAGACTCTGAGACACAGAGACACTGAGATACAGAGATACTGAGACTCTGAGACTCAGAGACACAGAGACACTGAGACACTGAGACACAGAGACGCTGAGACACTGAGACACAGAGACACTGAGACACTGAGGCACAGAGACACTGAGACACTGAGACACAGAGTCACTGAGACACAGAGACTCTGAGACACTGGGACACTGAGACACTGAGACACTGAGGCACTGAGACACAGAGACACTGAGACACAGAGACACTGAGACTCTGAGACACTGAGACACAGAGACTCTGAGACACTGAGACACAGAGACACTGAGACACTGAGTCACGGAGACACTGAGACACTGAGACACAGAGACTCTGAGACACTGAGACACAGAAACACTGAGACACTGAGACACAGAGACACGGAGACTCTGAGACACAGAGACACTGAGACACAGAGACACAGAGACACTGGGACACTGAGACACAGAGACACTGAGACTCTGAGACACAGAGACACTGAGACACAGAGACACTGAGACACAGAGACTCAGAGACACTGAGACACAGAGACACTGAGACACTGAGACACAGAGACACTGAGACTCAGAGACACTGAGACACAGAAACACTGAGACACTGAGACACTGAGGCACAGAGGCACAGAGACACTGAGACACTGAGTCTCTGAGACACAGAGACACTGAGACACAGAGACACTGAGACAATGAGACACAGAGACACTGAAAGTCAGAGACACTGAGACACAGAGACACTGAGGCACTGAGACTCAGAGACACTGAGACACGGAGACACTGAGACACAGAGACACTGAGACTCAGAGACAGAGAGACACTGAGACTCTGAGACACTGAGACTCAGAAACACTGAGGCACAGAGACAGAGAGACACAGAGACACTGAGACACTGAGACTCAGAGACATTGAGACACAGAGACACTGAGACTCTAAGACACTGAGACACAGAGACACTGAGACACAGAGACCCTGAGACTCAGAGACACTGAGACGCAGAGACACTGAGACTCTGAGACACAGAGACACTGAGACTCAGAGACACTGAGACACTGAGACTCAGAGACACTGAGACACTGAGACACTGAGACTCAGAGACACTGAGACACAGAGACGCTGAGACTCTGAGACACAGAGACACTGAGACGCTGAGACACAGAGTCACTGAGACACTGAGACACTGAGACACTGAGACTCTGAGACACTGAGACACAGAGACACTGAGACACAGAGACACAGAGACCCTGAGACACTGAGACACTGAGACACAGAGACACTGAGACTCTGAGACACTGAGACACAGAGACACTGAGACGCTGAGACACAGAGTCACTGAGACACTGAGACACTGAGACTCTGAGACACTGAGACACAGAGACACTGAGACACAGAGACAGAGAGACCCTGAGACACTGAGACACTGAGACACCGATACACTGAGACACAGAGACACTGAGACACTGAGACTCAGAGACAATGAGACACTGAGACTCAGAGACACTGAGACACAGAGACACTGAGACACAGAGACACTGAGACTCTGAGACACTGAGACACAGAGACGCTGAGACACTGAGACACAGAGACACTGAGACACTGAGACTCTGAGTTGCAGAGACACTGATACACTGAGACACAGAGACACAGAGACACTGAGACACTGAGACACAGAGACACTGAGACTCAGAGACACTGAGACACTGAGACACTGAGACTCAGAGACACTAAGGCGCAGAGACACTGAGACACAGAGACACTGAGACTCTGAGACTTGCAGAGACACTGAGGCTCTGAGACTCTGAGACTCAGAGACACTGAGACACAGAGACACTGAGACACTGACACTCAGAGGCTCAGAGACACTGAGACACTGAGGCACTGAGACTCAGAGACACTGAGACACTGAGACACAGAGACTCTGAGACACTGAGACACCGAGACGCTGAGACACTGAGACACAGAGACACTGAGACACTGAGACACAGAGACACTGAGACACTTAGACACTGAGACTCTGAGACACTGAGACACAGAGACACTGAGACTCTGAAACACAGAGACACTGAGACTCTGACCCACAGAGACACTGAGGCACAGAGACACTGAGACACTGAGACACAGAGACACTGAGAAACTGAGACTCTGAGACACAGAGACACTGAGACACAGAGACACTGAGACACTGAGGCACTGAGACTCAGAGACACTGAGACACAGAGACGCTGAGACACAGAGACACAGAGGCACTGAGACACTGAGACACAGTGACACAGAGACACAGAGACACTGAGACACAGAGACTCTGAGACACAGAGACACTGAGACTCTGAGAATCTGACACTCAAAGACACTGAGACACAGAGACACTGAGACACTGAGACTCGGAGACACTGAGACACTGAGACACTGAGACTCAGCGACACTGACTCACAGAGACACTGAGATACAGAGTCACTGAGACGCTGAGACACTGAGACTCTGAGAATCTGAGACTCAGAGACACTGAGACACAGAGACACTGAGACTCAGAGTCACTGAGACACTGAGACACTGAGACTCAGCGACACTGAGAAACAGAGACACTGAGACACAGAGACACTGAGACGCTGAGACACTGAGACACAGAGACGCTGAGACACTGAGACACTGAGACACTGAGACTCTGAGACACAGTGACACTGAGACTCAGAGACACTGAGACACTGAGACTCAGAGAAACTGAGACACTGAGACACTGAGACTCAGAGACACTGAGACACAGAGACACAGTGACACAGAGACACTGAGACACTGAGACACAGAGACACGGAGACTCAGAGACACTGAGACACAGAGACGCTGAGACTCTGAGACACAGAGACACTGAGACGCTGAGACACAGAGTCACAGAGACACTGAGACACTGAGACACTGAGTCTCTGAGACACTGAGACACAGAGACACTGAGACACAGAGACACAGAGACCCTGAGACACTGAGACACTGAGACACAGAGACACTGAGACACAGAGACACTGAGACTCTGAGACACAGAGACACAGAGACACTGAGACTCTGAGACTCAGAGACACTGAGACACTGAGGCACTGAGACACTGAGACTCAGAGACACTGAGACACAGAGACACTGAGACACTGAGACACAGAGACACTGAGACACTGAGACACAGAGACACTGAGACTCTGAGACACTGAGACACAGAGACACTGAGACGCTGAGACACAGAGTCACTGAGACACTGAGACACTGAGACTCTGAGACACTGAGACACAGAGACACTGAGACACAGAGACAGAGAGACCCTGAGACACTGAGACACTGAGACACCGATACACTGAGACACAGAGACACTGAGACACTGAGACACTGAGACTCAGAGACAATGAGACACTGAGACTCAGAGACACTGAGACACAGAGACACTGAGACACTAAGGCGCAGAGACACTGAGACACAGAGACACTGAGACTCTGAGACTTGCAGAGACACTGAGGCTCTGAGACTCTGAGACTCAGAGACACTGAGACACAGAGACACTGAGACACTGAGACACAGAGACACTGAGACACTGAGACACTGAGACTCTGAGTCGCAGAGACACTGATACACTGAGACACAGAGACACAGAGACACTGAGACACTGAGACACTGAGACTCAGAGACACTGAGACACTGAGACACTGAGACACTAAGGCGCAGAGACACTGAGACACAGAGACACTGAGACTCTGAGACTTGCAGAGACACTGAGGCTCTGAGACTCTGAGACTCAGAGACACTGAGACACAGAGACACTGAGACACTGACACTCAGAGGCTCAGAGACACTGAGACACTGAGGCACTGAGACTCAGAGACACTGAGACACTGAGACACAGAGACTCTGAGACACTGAGACACCGAGACGCTGAGACACTGAGACACAGAGACACTGAGACACTGAGACACAGAGACACTGAGACACTTAGACACTGAGACTCTGAGACACTGAGACACAGAGACACTGAGACTCTGAAACACAGAGACACTGAGACTCTGACCCACAGAGACACTGAGGCACAGAGACACTGAGACACAGAGACACTGAGAAACTGAGCCTCTGAGACACAGCGACACTGAGACACTGAGACACTGAGACACTGAGACTCAGAGACACTGAGACACAGAGACGCTGAGACACAGAGACACAGAGGCACTGAGACACTGAGACACAGTGACACAGAGACACAGAGACACTGAGACACAGAGACTCTGAGACACAGAGACACTGAGACTCTGAGAATCTGAGACTCAAAGACACTGAGACACAGAGACACTGAGACTCAGAGACACTGAGACACTGAGACACTGAGACTCAGCGACACTGAGACACAGAGACACTGAGACACAGAGACACTGAGACGCTGAGACACTGAGACTCTGAGAATCTGAGACTCAGAGACACTGAGACACAGAGACACTGAGACTCAGAGTCACTGAGACACTGAGACACTGAGACTCAGCGACACTGAGAAACAGAGACACTGAGACACAGAGACACTGAGACGCTGAGACACTGAGACACAGAGACGCTGAGACACTGAGACACTGAGACACTGAGACTCTGAGACACTGAGACACAGAGACACTGAGACACTGAGACACAGAGACACTGAGACTCTGACACACAGAGACACTGAGTCACAGAGACACTGAGACACAGGGACACTGAGACACTGAGACACAGAGACTCTTAGACACAGAGACACTGAGACTCTGAGACTCTGAGACTCAGAGACAGTGAGACACAGAGACACTGAGACACTGAGACTCAGAGACACTGAGACACTGAGACTCAGCGACACTGAGACACAGAGACACTGAGACACAGAGACACTGAGACGCTGAGTCACTGAGACACAGAGACACTGAGACACTGAGACTCATAGACACTGAGACACTGAGACTCAGCGGCACTGACACACAGAGACACTGAGACACAGAGACACTGAGACAGTGAGACACTGAGACTCTGAGACACTGAGACACAGAGACACTGAGACACTGAGACACAGAGATACTGAGACTCTGACACACAGAGACACTGAGTCACAGAGACACTGAGACATAGAGACACAGAGACACTGAGAAACTGAGACACAGAGACGCTGAGGCACGTAGACACAGAGGCACTGAGACACTCAGTCACAGAGACACTGAGACATTGAGTCACAGAGACACTGAGACACTGAGACACAGAGACTCTGAGACACTGAGGCACAGAGACACTGAGACTCTGAGTCACAGAGACACTGAGACACAGAGACACTGAGACACTGAGACACAGAGACTCTGAGACACAGAGACACTGAGACACAGAGATACTGAGACTCTGAGACGCAGAGACACAGAGACACTGAGACACTGAGACACAGAGACTCAAAGACACTGAGACACAGAGACACTGAGACACTGAGGCACAGAGACACTGAGACACTGAGACACAGAGTCACTGAGACACAGAGACTCTGAGACACTGGGACACAGGGACACTGAGACACTGAGGCACTGAGACACAGAGACACTGAGACACAGATACACTGAGACTCTGAGACACTGAGACACAGAGACTCTGAGACACTGAGACACAGAGACACTGAGACACTGAGTCACGGAGACACTGAGACACTGAGACACAGAGACTCTGAGACACTGAGACACAGAAACACTGAGACACTGAGACACAGAGACACGGAGACTCTGAGACACAGAGACACTGAGACACAGAGACACAGAGACACTGGGACACTGAGACACAGAGACACTGAGACCCTGAGACTCTGAGACACAGAGACACTGAGACACTGAGACACAGAGACAATGAGACACTGAGACACTGAGACACAGAGACACTGAGACGCTGAGTCACTGAGACACAGAGACACTGAGACACAGAGACACTGAGACTCTGAGACACAGAGACGCTGAGACACTGACACACAGAGGCACTGAGACACAGAGACACTGAGATTCAGACACACTGAGTCACTGAGACACAGAGACGCTGAGGCTCAGAGACACTGAGACACTGAGACACTGAGACTCAGAGACACTGAGACACAGAGACACTGAGACACAGAGACACTGAGACATTGAGACACAGAGACACTGAGACACTGAGACACAGAGACTCTGATACACTGAGGCACAGAGACACTGAGACACTGAGAGACTGATACACAGAGACACTGAGACACAGAGACGCTGAGACACTGAGACACAGAGACACTGAGACACTGAGTCTCAGAGACACTGAGACACTGAGAAACAGAGACCCTGAGACTCAGAGACAATGAGACACTGAGACACTGAGAGTCTGAGACACTGAGAGTCTGTCACACAGAGACACTGAGACACTGAGACATTGAGACACAGAGACACTGAGACACTGAGACACAGAGACACTGAGACACTGAGACTCAGAGACACTGAGACACAGAGACACTGACACTCCGAGACACTGAGAAACAGAGACACTGAGACACTGAGACTCAGAGACACTGAGACTCTGTGGCACAGAGACACTGAGACACTGAGACTCAGAGATACTGAGACACTCAGACACAGAGACACTGAGACTCTGAGACACAGAGACACTGAGACACAGAGAGACTGAGACTCAGAGACACTGAGACACAGAGACACTGAGACACTGAGACACAGAGACGCTGAGACTCAGAGACACTGAGACACAGAGACACTGAGACACTGAGACACAGAGGCACTGAGACTCAGAGACAGTGAGACACAGAGAGACTGAGACACTGAGACACTGAGACTCAAAGACACTGAGAGATAGAGACACTGAGACACTGAGACTCAGAGACACTGAGACACAGAGACACTGAGACTCTGAGAGACTGAGACACTGAGACACAGAGACACTGAGACTCTGAGACATTGTGACACAGAGACACTGAGACTCAGAGACACTGATACACAGAGACACTGAGACTCAGAGACACTGAGACTCAGAGACACTGCGACACAGAGACACTGAGACTCAGAGACATTGTGACACAGAGACACTGAGACACAGAGACACTGAGACTCTGAGACTCTGAGACTCAGAGACACTGAGACACAGAGACACTGAGACACTGAGACTCAGCGACACTGAGACACAGAGACACTGCGACACAGAGACACTGAGACTCAGAGACATTGTGACACAGAGACACTGAGACACAGAGACACTGAGACACTGAGACTCTGAGACTCAGAGACACTGAGACACAGAGACACTGAGACACTGAGACTCAAAGACACTGAGACATAGAGACACTGAGACACTGAGACTCAGAGACACTGAGACACAGAGACACTGAGACTCTGAGACTCTGAGACACTGAGACACTGAGACTCAGAGACACTGAGACTCAGAGACACTGAGACACAGAGACACTGAGACATTGAGACACAGAGACACTGAGACACTGAGACACAGAGACTCAGAGACACTGAGACTCTGAGACACAGAGACACTGAGACACTGAGACACTGAGACTCTGAGTCGCAGAGACACTGATACACTGAGACACAGAGACACAGAGACACAGAGACACTGAGACACTGAGACACAGAGACACTGAGACTCAGAGACACTGAGACACTGAGACTCAGAGACACTAAGGCGCAGAGACACTGAGACACAGAGACACTGAGACTCTGAGACTTGCAGAGACACTGAGGCTCTGAGACTCTGAGACTCAGAGACACTGAGACACAGAGACACTGAGACACTGACACTCAGAGGCTCAGAGACACTGAGACACTGAGGCACTGAGACTCAGAGACACTGAGACACTGAGACACAGAGACTCTGAGACACTGAGACACCGAGACGCTGAGACACTGAGACACAGAGATACTGAGACACTGAGACACAGAGACACTGAGACACTTAGACACTGAGACTCTGAGACACTGAGACACAGAGACACTGAGACTCTGAAACACAGAGACACTGAGACTCTGACCCACAGAGACACTGAGGCACAGAGACACTGAGACACAAAGACACTGAGAAACTGAGCCTCTGAGACACAGCGACACTGAGACACTGAGACACTGAGACACTGAGACTCAGAGACACTGAGACACAGAGACGCTGAGACTCAGAGACACAGAGGCACTGAGACACTGAGACACAGTGACACAGAGACACAGAGACACTGAGACACAGAGACTCTGAGACACTGAGACTCTGACACACAGAGACACTGAGTCACAGAGACAATGAGACATAGAGACACTGAGACACTGAGACTCTGAGAACAGAGACACTGAGACACAGAGACACTGAGACACAGAGACACAGAGACACTGAGACTCAGAGACACTGAGACACAGAGACGCTGAGACACGGAGACACAGAGGCACTGAGACACTCAGTCACAGAGACAATGAGACACTGAGTCACAGAGACACTGAGACACTGAGACACAGAGACTCTGAGACACTGAGGCACAGAGACACTGAGACTCTGAGTCACAGAGACACTGAGACACAGAGACACTGAGACAATGAGACACAGAGACTCTGAGACACAGAGACACTGAGACACTGAGACACAGAGATACTGAGACTCTGAGACGCAGAGACACAGAGACACTGAGACACTGAGACACAGAGACGCTGAGACACTGAGACACAGAGACACTGAGACACTGAGGCACAGAGACCCTGAGACACTGAGACACAGAGTCACTGAGACACAGAGACTCAGAGATACTGAGACACTGAGACACAGAGACACTGAGACTCTGAGACACAGAGACACTGAGACACAGAGACACTGAGACTCAGAGACACTGAGACACAGAGACACTGAGACACAGAGACACTGAGACTCAGAGACACTGAGACACAGAGACACTGAGAAACTGAGACACAGAGACACTGAGACTCAGAGACACTGAGACACAGAGACACTGAGACACTGAGACACAGAGACACTGAGACTCAGAGACACTGAGACACAGAGACACTGAGACACTGAGACACTGAGACTCAAAGACACTGAGACACAGAGACACTGAGACACTGAGACTCTGAGACACTGAGACACAGAGACACTGAGACTCTGAGACTCTGAGACACTGAGACACTGAGACTCAGAGACACTGAGACTCAGAGACACTGAGACACAGAGACACTGAGACTCAGAGACATTGTGACACAGAGACACTGAGACTCAGAGACACTGAGACTCAGAGACACTGAGACACAGAGACACTGAGTCTCAGAGACATTGTGACACAGAGACACTGAGACACAGAGACACTGAGACTCAGAGACACTGAGACTCAGAGACATTGTGACACAGGGACACTGAGACACAGAGACACTGAGACTCAGAGACACTGAGACTCTGAGACACTGAGACACAGAGAAACTGAGACTCAGAGACATTGAGACACTGAGACACTGAGACACTGAGACGCTGAGTCGCAGAGACACTGACATACTGAGACACAGAGACACAGAGACACTGAGACTCTGAGACACAGAGACACTGAGACTCAGAGACACTGAGACACTGAGACACTGAGACTCAGAGACACTAAGGCGCTGAGACACTGAGACACAGAGACACTGAGACACTGAGACTTGCAGAGACACTGAGGCTCTGAGACTCTGAGACTCAGAGACACTGAGACACAGAGACACTGAGACACTGACACTGAGAGGCTCAGAGACACTGAGACACTGAGACACTGAGACTCAGAGACACTGAGACACTGAGAGACAGAGACTCTGAGACACTGAGACACCGAGACGCTGAGAAACTGAGACTCTGAGACACAGAGACACTGAGACACAGAGACACTGAGACACTGAGACACAGAGACACAGAGACCCTGAGACACTGAGACACTGAGACACTGAGACACAGAGACACTGAGACACAGAGACACTGAGAAACTGAGACTCTGAGACACAGAGACACTGAGACACTGAGACTCTGAGACACTGAGACACAGAGACACAGAGACCCTGAGACACTGAGACACTGAGACACTGAGACACAGAGACACAGAGACCCTGAGACACTGAGACACAGAGACACTGAGACACAGAGACACTGAGAAACTGAGACTCTGAGACACAGAGACACTGAGACACTGAGACTCTGAGACACTGAGACACAGAGACACAGAGACCCTGAGACACTGAGACACTGAGACACAGAGACACTGAGACACTGAGACTCAGAGACAATGAGACACTGAGACTCAGAGACACTGAGACACAGAGACACTGAGACACAGAGACACTGAGACTCTGAGACACTGAGACACAGAGACGCTGAGACACCGAGACACAGAGACACTGAGACACTGAGACACTGAGTCGCAGAGACACTGAGACACTGAGACACAGAGACACAGAGACACTGAGACACAGAGACACTGAGACTCAGAGACACTGAGACACTGAGACTCAGAGACACTAAGGCGCAGAGACACTGAGACACAGAGACACTGAGACACTGAGACTTGCAGAGACACTGAGGCTCTGAGACTCTGAGACTCAGAGACTCTGAGACACAGAGACACTGAGACACTTTCACTCAGATGCTCAGAGACACTGAGACACTGAGGCACTGAGACTCAGAGACACTGAGACACTGAGACACAGAGACTCTGAGACACGGAGACACCGAGACGCTGTGACACTGAGACACAGAGACACTGAGACACAGAGACACTGAGACACTTAGACACTGAGACTCTGAGACACTGAGACACAGAGACACTGAGTCTCTGAAACACAGAGACACTGAGACTCTGACCCACAGAGACACTGAGGCACAGAGACACTGAGACACAGAGACACTGAGAAACTGAGACTCTGAGACACAGAGACACTGAGACACAGAGACACTGAGACACTGAGACACTGAGACTCAGAGACACTGAGACACAGAGACGCTGAGACACAGAGACACAGAGGCACTGAGACACTGAGACACAGTGACACAGAGACACAGAGATACTGAGACACAGAGACTCTGAGACACAGAGACACTGAGACTCTGAGAATCTGAGACTCAGAGACACTGAGACACAGAGACACTGAGACACTGAGACTCAGAGACACTGAGACACTGAGACACTGAGACTCAGCGAGACTGAGACTCAGAGACACTGAGACACAGAGACACTGAGACGCTGAGACACTGAGACTCTGAGAATCTGAGACTCAGAGACACTGAGACACAGAGACACTGAGACACTGAGACTCAGAGTCACTGAGACACTGAGACACTGAGACTCAGCGACACTGAGAAACAGAGACACTGAGACACAGAGACACTGAGACGCTGAGAAACTGAGACACAGAGACGCTGAGACACTGAGACACAGAGACACAGAGACACTGAGACACAGAGACACTGAGACACTGAGACTCTGAGACACTGAGATACAGAGACACTGAGACACTGAGACACAGAGACACTGAGACTCTGACACACAGAGACACTGAGTCACAGAGACACTGAGACACAGGGACACTGAGACACTGAGGCACAGAGACTCTTAGACACAGAGACACTGAGACTCTGAGACTCTGAGACTCAGAGACACTGAGACACAGAGACACTGAGACACTGAGACTCAGAGACACTGAGACACTGAAACACTGAGACTCAGCGACACTGACACACAGAGACACTGAGACACAGAGACACTGAGACGCTGAGTCACTGAGACACAGAGACACTGAGACACTGAGACTCAGAGACACTGAGACACTGAGACACTGAGACTCAGCGACACTGACACACAGAGACACTGAGACACAGAGACACTGAGACAGTGAGACACTGAGACTCTGAGACACTGAGACACAGAGACACTGAGACACTGAGACACAGAGACACTGAGACTCTGACACACAGAGACACTGAGTCACAGAGACGCTGAGACATAGAGACACTGAGACACTGAGACTCTGAGACACAGAGACACTGAGACACAGAGACACTGAGACACAGAGACACAGAGACACTGAGACTCAGAGACACTGAGACACAGAGACGCTGAGGCACGGAGACACTGAGGCACTGAGACACTCAGTCACAGAGGCACGGAGACACAGAGGCACTGAGACACTCAGTCACAGAGACACTGAGACACTGAGTCACAGAGACACTGAGACACTGAGACACAGAGACTCTGAGACACTGAGGCACAGAGACACTGAGACTCTGAGTCACAGAGACACTGAGACACAGAGACACTGAGACACTGAGACACAGAGACTCTGAGACACAGAGACACTGAGATACAGAGATACTGAGACTCTGAGACTCAGAGACACAGAGACACTGAGACACTGAGACACTGAGACACAGAGACGCTGAGACACTGAGACACAGAGACACTGAGACACTGAGGCACAGAGACACTGAGACACTGAGACACAGAGTCACTGAGACACAGAGACTCTGAGACACTGGGACACTGAGACACTGAGACACTGAGGCACTGAGACACAGAGACACTGAGACACAGAGACACTGAGACTCTGAGACACTGAGACACAGAGACTCTGAGACACTGAGACACAGAGACACTGAGACACTGAGTCACGGAGACACTGAGACACTGAGACACAGAGACTCTGAGACACTGAGACACAGAAACACTGAGACACTGAGACACAGAGACACGGAGACTCTGAGACACAGAGACACTGAGACACAGAGACACAGAGACACTGGGACACTGAGACACAGAGACACTGAGACTCTGAGACACAGAGACACTGAGACACTGAGACACAGAGACACTGAGACACAGAGACTCAGAGACACTGAGACACAGAGACACTGAGACACTGAGACACAGAGACACTGAGACTCAGAGACACTGAGACACAGAAACACTGAGACACTGAGACACTGAGGCACAGAGGCACAGAGACACTGAGACACTGAGTCTCTGAGACACAGAGACACTGAGACACAGAGACACTGAGACAATGAGACACAGAGACACTGAAAGTCAGAGACACTGAGACACAGAGACACTGAGGCACTGAGACTCAGAGACACTGAGACACGGAGACACTGAGACACAGAGACACTGAGACTCAGAGACAGAGAGACACTGAGACTCTGAGACACTGAGACTCAGAAACACTGAGGCACAGAGACAGAGAGACACAGAGACACTGAGACACTGAGACTCAGAGACATTGAGACACAGAGACACTGAGACTCTAAGACACTGAGACACAGAGACACTGAGACACAGAGACCCTGAGACTCAGAGACACTGAGACGCAGAGACACTGAGACTCTGAGACACAGAGACACTGAGACTCAGAGACACTGAGACACTGAGACTCAGAGACACTGAGACACTGAGACACTGAGACTCAGAGACACTGAGACACAGAGACGCTGAGACTCTGAGACACAGAGACACTGAGACGCTGAGACACAGAGTCACTGAGACACTGAGACACTGAGACACTGAGACTCTGAGACACTGAGACACAGAGACACTGAGACACAGAGACACAGAGACCCTGAGACACTGAGACACTGAGACACAGAGACACTGAGACTCTGAGACACTGAGACACAGAGACACTGAGACGCTGAGACACAGAGTCACTGAGACACTGAGACACTGAGACTCTGAGACACTGAGACACTGAGACACAGAGACAGAGAGACCCTGAGACACTGAGACACTGAGACACCGATACACTGAGACACAGAGACACTGAGACACTGAGACTCAGAGACAATGAGACACTGAGACTCAGAGACACTGAGACACAGAGACACTGAGACACAGAGACACTGAGACTCTGAGACACTGAGACACAGAGACGCTGAGACACTGAGACACAGAGACACTGAGACACTGAGACACTGAGACTCTGAGTTGCAGAGACACTGATACACTGAGACACAGAGACACAGAGACACTGAGACACTGAGACACAGAGACACTGAGACTCAGAGACACTGAGACACTGAGACACTGAGACTCAGAGACACTAAGGCGCAGAGACACTGAGACACAGAGACACTGAGACTCTGAGACTTGCAGAGACACTGAGGCTCTGAGACTCTGAGACTCAGAGACACTGAGACACAGAGACACTGAGACACTGACACTCAGAGGCTCAGAGACACTGAGACACTGAGGCACTGAGACTCAGAGACACTGAGACACTGAGACACAGAGACTCTGAGACACTGAGACACCGAGACGCTGAGACACTGAGACACAGAGACACTGAGACACTGAGACACAGAGACACTGAGACACTGAGACTCTGAGACACTGAGACACAGAGACACTGAGACTCTGAAACACAGAGACACTGAGACTCTGACCCACAGAGACACTGAGGCACAGAGACACTGAGACACTGAGACACAGAGACACTGAGAAACTGAGACTCTGAGACACAGAGACACTGAGACACAGAGACACTGAGACACTGAGGCACTGAGACTCAGAGACACTGAGACACAGAGACGCTGAGACACAGAGACACAGAGGCACTGAGACACTGAGACACAGTGACACAGAGACACAGAGACACTGAGACACAGAGACTCTGAGACACAGAGACACTGAGACTCTGAGAATCTGACACTCAAAGACACTGAGACACAGAGACACTGAGACACTGAGACTCGGAGACACTGAGACACTGAGACACTGAGACTCAGCGACACTGACTCACAGAGACACTGAGATACAGAGTCACTGAGACGCTGAGACACTGAGACTCTGAGAATCTGAGACTCAGAGACACTGAGACACAGAGACACTGAGACTCAGAGTCACTGAGACACTGAGACACTGAGACTCAGCGACACTGAGAAACAGAGACACTGAGACACAGAGACACTGAGACGCTGAGACACTGAGACACAGAGACGCTGAGACACTGAGACACTGAGACACTGAGACTCTGAGACACAGTGACACTGAGACTCAGAGACACTGAGACACTGAGACTCAGAGAAACTGAGACACTGAGACACTGAGACTCAGAGACACTGAGACACAGAGACACAGTGACACAGAGACACTGAGACACTGAGACACAGAGACACGGAGACTCAGAGACACTGAGACACAGAGACGCTGAGACTCTGAGACACAGAGACACTGAGACGCTGAGACACAGAGTCACAGAGACACTGAGACACTGAGACACTGAGTCTCTGAGACACTGAGACACAGAGACACTGAGACACAGAGACACAGAGACCCTGAGACACTGAGACACTGAGACACTGAGACACAGAGACACTGAGACTCTGAGACACAGAGACACAGAGACACTGAGACTCTGAGACTCAGAGACACTGAGACACTGAGGCACTGAGACACTGAGACTCAGAGACACTGAGACACAGAGACACTGAGACACTGAGACACAGAGACACTGAGACACTGAGACACAGAGACACTGAGACTCTGAGACACTGAGACACAGAGACACTGAGACGCTGAGACACAGAGTCACTGAGACACTGAGACACTGAGACTCTGAGACACTGAGACACAGAGACACTGAGACACAGAGACAGAGAGACCCTGAGACACTGAGACACTGAGACACCGATACACTGAGACACAGAGACACTGAGACACTGAGACACTGAGACTCAGAGACAATGAGACACTGAGACTCAGAGACACTGAGACACAGAGACACTGAGACACTAAGGCGCAGAGACACTGAGACACAGAGACACTGAGACTCTGAGACTTGCAGAGACACTGAGGCTCTGAGACTCTGAGACTCAGAGACACTGAGACACAGAGACACTGAGACACTGAGACACAGAGACACTGAGACACTGAGACACTGAGACTCTGAGTCGCAGAGACACTGATACACTGAGACACAGAGACACAGAGACACTGAGACACTGAGACACTGAGACTCAGAGACACTGAGACACTGAGACACTGAGGCACTAAGGCGCAGAGACACTGAGACACAGAGACACTGAGACTCTGAGACTTGCAGAGACACTGAGGCTCTGAGACTCTGAGACTCAGAGACACTGAGACACAGAGACACTGAGACACTGACACTCAGAGGCTCAGAGACACTGAGACACTGAGGCACTGAGACTCAGAGACACTGAGACACTGAGACACAGAGACTCTGAGACACTGAGACACCGAGACGCTGAGACACTGAGACACAGAGACACTGAGACACTGAGACACAGAGACACTGAGACACTTAGACACTGAGACTCTGAGACACTGAGACACAGAGACACTGAGACTCTGAAACACAGAGACACTGAGACTCTGACCCACAGAGACACTGAGGCACAGAGACACTGAGACACAGAGACACTGAGAAACTGAGCCTCTGAGACACAGCGACACTGAGACACTGAGACACTGAGACACTGAGACTCAGAGACACTGAGACACAGAGACGCTGAGACACAGAGACACAGAGGCACTGAGACACTGAGACACAGTGACACAGAGACACAGAGACACTGAGACACAGAGACTCTGAGACACAGAGACACTGAGACTCTGAGAATCTGAGACTCAAAGACACTGAGACACAGAGACACTGAGACTCAGAGACACTGAGACACTGAGACACTGAGACTCAGCGACACTGAGACACAGAGACACTGAGACACAGAGACACTGAGACGCTGAGACACTGAGACTCTGAGAATCTGAGACTCAGAGACACTGAGACACAGAGACACTGAGACTCAGAGTCACTGAGACACTGAGACACTGAGACTCAGCGACACTGAGAAACAGAGACACTGAGACACAGAGACACTGAGACGCTGAGACACTGAGACACAGAGACGCTGAGACACTGAGACACTGAGACACTGAGACTCTGAGACACTGAGACACAGAGACACTGAGACACTGAGACACAGAGACACTGAGACTCTGACACACAGAGACACTGAGTCACAGAGACACTGAGACACAGGGACACTGAGACACTGAGACACAGAGACTCTTAGACACAGAGACACTGAGACTCTGAGACTCTGAGACTCAGAGACAGTGAGACACAGAGACACTGAGACACTGAGACTCAGAGACACTGAGACACTGAGACTCAGCGACACTGAGACACAGAGACACTGAGACACAGAGACACTGAGACGCTGAGTCACTGAGACACAGAGACACTGAGACACTGAGACTCATAGACACTGAGACACTGAGACTCAGCGGCACTGACACACAGAGACACTGAGACACAGAGACACTGAGACAGTGAGACACTGAGACTCTGAGACACTGAGACACAGAGACACTGAGACACTGAGACACAGAGATACTGAGACTCTGACACACAGAGACACTGAGTCACAGAGACACTGAGACATAGAGACACAGAGACACTGAGAAACTGAGACACAGAGACGCTGAGGCACGTAGACACAGAGGCACTGAGACACTCAGTCACAGAGACACTGAGACATTGAGTCACAGAGACACTGAGACACTGAGACACAGAGACTCTGAGACACTGAGGCACAGAGACACTGAGACTCTGAGTCACAGAGACACTGAGACACAGAGACACTGAGACACTGAGACACAGAGACTCTGAGACACAGAGACACTGAGACACAGAGATACTGAGACTCTGAGACGCAGAGACACAGAGACACTGAGACACTGAGACACAGAGACTCAAAGACACTGAGACACAGAGACACTGAGACACTGAGGCACAGAGACACTGAGACACTGAGACACAGAGTCACTGAGACACAGAGACTCTGAGACACTGGGACACAGGGACACTGAGACACTGAGGCACTGAGACACAGAGACACTGAGACACAGATACACTGAGACTCTGAGACACTGAGACACAGAGACTCTGAGACACTGAGACACAGAGACACTGAGACACTGAGTCACGGAGACACTGAGACACTGAGACACAGAGACTCTGAGACACTGAGACACAGAAACACTGAGACACTGAGACACAGAGACACGGAGACTCTGAGACACAGAGACACTGAGACACAGAGACACAGAGACACTGGGACACTGAGACACAGAGACACTGAGACCCTGAGACTCTGAGACACAGAGACACTGAGACACTGAGACACAGAGACAATGAGACACTGAGACACTGAGACACAGAGACACTGAGACGCTGAGTCACTGAGACACAGAGACACTGAGACACTGAGACACAGAGACACTGAGACTCTGAGACACAGAGACGCTGAGACACTGACACACAGAGGCACTGAGACACAGAGACACTGAGATTCAGACACACTGAGTCACTGAGACACAGAGACGCTGAGGCTCAGAGACACTGAGACACTGAGACACTGAGACTCAGAGACACTGAGACACAGAGACACTGAGACACAGAGACACTGAGACATTGAGACACAGAGACACTGAGACACTGAGACACAGAGACTCTGATACACTGAGGCACAGAGACACTGAGACACTGAGAGACTGATACACAGAGACACTGAGACACAGAGACGCTGAGACACTGAGACACAGAGACACTGAGACACTGAGTCTCAGAGACACTGAGACACTGAGAAACAGAGACCCTGAGACTCAGAGACAATGAGACACTGAGACACTGAGAGTCTGAGACACTGAGAGTCTGTCACACAGAGACACTGAGACACTGAGACATTGAGACACAGAGACACTGAGACACTGAGACACAGAGACACTGAGACACTGAGACTCAGAGACACTGAGACACAGAGACACTGACACTCCGAGACACTGAGAAACAGAGACACTGAGACACTGAGACTCAGAGACACTGAGACTCTGTGGCACAGAGACACTGAGACACTGAGACTCAGAGATACTGAGACACTCAGACACAGAGACACTGAGACTCTGAGACACAGAGACACTGAGACACAGAGAGACTGAGACTCAGAGACACTGAGACACAGAGACACTGAGACACTGAGACACAGAGACGCTGAGACTCAGAGACACTGAGACACAGAGACACTGAGACACTGAGACACAGAGGCACTGAGACTCAGAGACAGTGAGACACAGAGAGACTGAGACACTGAGACACTGAGACTCAAAGACACTGAGAGATAGAGACACTGAGACACTGAGACTCAGAGACACTGAGACACAGAGACACTGAGACTCTGAGAGACTGAGACACTGAGACACAGAGACACTGAGACTCTGAGACATTGTGACACAGAGACACTGAGACTCAGAGACACTGATACACAGAGACACTGAGACTCAGAGACACTGAGACTCAGAGACACTGCGACACAGAGACACTGAGACTCAGAGACATTGTGACACAGAGACACTGAGACACAGAGACACTGAGACTCTGAGACTCTGAGACTCAGAGACACTGAGACACAGAGACACTGAGACACTGAGACTCAGCGACACTGAGACACAGAGACACTGCGACACAGAGACACTGAGACTCAGAGACATTGTGACACAGAGACACTGAGACACAGAGACACTGAGACACTGAGACTCTGAGACTCAGAGACACTGAGACACAGAGACACTGAGACACTGAGACTCAAAGACACTGAGACATAGAGACACTGAGACACTGAGACTCAGAGACACTGAGACACAGAGACACTGAGACTCTGAGACTCTGAGACACTGAGACACTGAGACTCAGAGACACTGAGACTCAGAGACACTGAGACACAGAGACACTGAGACATTGAGACACAGAGACACTGAGACACTGAGACACAGAGACTCAGAGACACTGAGACTCTGAGACACAGAGACACTGAGACACTGAGACACTGAGACTCTGAGTCGCAGAGACACTGATACACTGAGACACAGAGACACAGAGACACTGAGACACTGAGACACAGAGACACTGAGACTCAGAGACACTGAGACACTGAGACTCAGAGACACTAAGGCGCAGAGACACTGAGACACAGAGACACTGAGACTCTGAGACTTGCAGAGACACTGAGGCTCTGAGACTCTGAGACTCAGAGACACTGAGACACAGAGACACTGAGACACTGACACTCAGAGGCTCAGAGACACTGAGACACTGAGGCACTGAGACTCAGAGACACTGAGACACTGAGACACAGAGACTCTGAGACACTGAGACACCGAGACGCTGAGACACTGAGACACAGAGATACTGAGACACTGAGACACAGAGACACTGAGACACTTAGACACTGAGACTCTGAGACACTGAGACACAGAGACACTGAGACTCTGAAACACAGAGACACTGAGACTCTGACCCACAGAGACACTGAGGCACAGAGACACTGAGACACAAAGACACTGAGAAACTGAGCCTCTGAGACACAGCGACACTGAGACACTGAGACACTGAGACACTGAGACTCAGAGACACTGAGACACAGAGACGCTGAGACTCAGAGACACAGAGGCACTGAGACACTGAGACACAGTGACACAGAGACACAGAGACACTGAGACACAGAGACTCTGAGACACAGAGACACTGAGACTCTGAGAATCTGAGACTCAAAGACACTGAGACACAGAGACACTGAGACACTGAGACTCAGAGACACTGAGACACTGAGACACTGAGACTCAGCGACACTGAGACACAGAGACACTGAGACACAGAGACACTGAGACGCTGAGACACTGAGACTCTGAGAATCTGAGACTCAGAGACACTGAGACACAGAGACACTGAGACTCAGAGTCACTGAGACACTGAGACAATGAGACTCAGCGACACTGAGAATCAGAGACACTGAGACACAGAGACACTGAGACGCTGAGACACTGAGACACAGAGACGCTGAGACACTGAGACACTGAGACACTGAGACTCTGAGACACTGAGACACAGAGACACTGAGACACTGAGACACAGAGACACTGAGACTCTGACACACAGAGACACTGAGTCACAGAGACACTGAGACACAGGGACACTGAGACACTGAGACACAGAGACTCTTAGACACAGAGACACTGAGACTCTGAGACTCTGAGACTCTGAGACTCAGAGACAGTGAGACACAGAGACACTGAGACACTGAGACTCAGAGACACTGAGACACTGAGACTCAGCGACACTGAGACACAGAGACACTGAGACACAGAGACACTGAGACGCTGAGTCACTGAGACACAGAGACACTGAGACACTGAGACTCATAGACACTGAGACACTGAGACACTGAGACTCAGCGGCACTGACACACAGAGACACTGAGACACAGAGACACTGAGACAGTGAGACACTGAGACTCTGAGACACTGAGACACAGAGACACTGAGACACTGAGACACAGAGATACTGAGACTCTGACACACAGAGACACTGAGTCACAGAGACACTGAGACATAGAGACACAGAGACACTGAGACACTGAGACACAGAGACGCTGAGGCACGTAGACACAGAGGCACTGAGACACTCAGTCACAGAGACACTGAGACATTGAGTCACAGAGACACTGAGACACTGAGACACAGAGACTCTGAGACACTGAGGCACAGAGACACTGAGACTCTGAGTCACAGAGACACTGAGACACAGAGACACTGAGACACTGAGACACAGAGACTCTGAGACACAGAGACACTGAGACACAGAGATACTGAGACTCTGAGACGCAGAGACACTGAGACACTGAGACACTGAGACACAGAGACGCTGAGACACTGAGACACAGAGACACTGAGACACTGAGGCACAGAGACACTGAGACACTGAGACACAGAGTCACTGAGACACAGAGACTCTGAGACACTGGGACACAGGGACACTGAGACACTGAGGCACTGAGACACAGAGACACTGAGACACAGATACACTGAGACTCTGAGACACTGAGACACAGAGACTCTGAGACACTGAGACACAGAGACACTGAGACACTGAGTCACGGAGACACTGAGACACTGAGACACAGAGACTCTGAGACACTGAGACACAGAAACACTGAGACACTGAGACACAGAGACACGGAGACTCTGAGACACAGAGACACTGAGACACTGGGACACTGAGACACAGAGACACTGAGACCCTGAGACTCTGAGACACAGAGACACTGAGACACTGAGACACAGAGACAATGAGACACTGAGACACTGAGACAGAGAGACACTGAGACGCTGAGTCACTGAGACACAGAGACACTGAGACACTGAGACACAGAGACACTGAGACTCTGTGACACAGAGACGCTGAGACACTGACACACAGAGGCACTGAGACACAGAGACACTGAGATTCAGACACACTGAGTCACTGAGACACAGAGACGCTGAGGCTCAGAGACACTGAGACACTGAGACACTGAGACTCAGAGACACTGAGACTCAGAGACACTGCGACACAGAGACACTGAGACTCAGAGACATTGTGACACAGAGACACTGAGACACAGAGACACTGAGACTCTGAGACTCTGAGACTCTGAGACTCAGAGACACTGAGACACAGAGACACTGAGACACTGAGACT
This sequence comes from Carcharhinus amblyrhynchos, assembly GCF_965287045.1. Classification (NCBI taxonomy): domain Eukaryota; kingdom Metazoa; phylum Chordata; class Chondrichthyes; order Carcharhiniformes; family Carcharhinidae; genus Carcharhinus; species Carcharhinus amblyrhynchos. The sequence continues at coordinate 198,803 of NW_027649983.1, forward strand.
CAGAGACACTGAGACACTGAGACACTGAGACTCAGCGACACTGAGACACAGAGACACTGAGACACAGAGACACTGAGACGCTGAGTCACTGAGACACAGAGACACTGAGACACTGAGACTCAGAGACACTGAGACACTGAGACACTGAGACTCAGCGACACTGACACACAGAGACACTGAGACACAGAGACACTGAGACAGTGAGCCACTGAGACTCTGAGACACTGAGACACAGAGACACTGAGACACTGAGACACAGAGACACAGAGACACTGAGACTCTGACACACAGAGACACTGAGTCACAGAGACACTGAGACATAGAGACACTGAGACACTGAGACTCTGAGACACAGAGACACTGAGACACAGAGACACTGAGACACAGAGTCACAGAGACACTGAGACTCAGAGACACTGAGACACAGAGACGCTGAGGCACGGAGACACAGAGGCACTGAGACACTCAGTCACAGAGACACTGAGACACTGAGACACTGAGACACTGAGTCACAGAGACACTGAGACACTGAGACACAGAGACACTGAGACTCAGAGACAATGAGACACTGAGACACAGAGACACTGAGACACTGAGACACTGAGGCACAGAGACACAAAGACACTGAGACACTGAGGCACAGAGACACTGAGACTCAGAGACACTGAGACACAGAGACTCTGAGACACTGACACACTGAGACACAGAGACATTGAGACACAGAGACACTGAGACTCTGATACACAGAGACACTGAGACACAGAGTCACAGAAACGCTGAGACACTGAGACACAGAGACACTGAGACACAGAGGCTCTGAGACAAAGAGTCACAGAGACGCTTAGAAACTGAGACACAGAAACACTGTGACTCTGTGACTCAGAGACACAGAGACACTGAGACACAGAGACACTGAGACACTGAGACACTACGACTCTGAGACTCAGAGACTCTGAGACACTGAGACACAGAGACACTGAGACACTGAGACACTGAGACACTGAGTCTCAGAGACACTGAGACACAGAGACACAGAGACCCTGAGACTCAGAGACACTGAGACACTGAGTCTCAGAGACACTGAGACACAGAGACACAGAGACCCTGAGACTCTGACACACAGAGACACTGAGACACTGAGACATTGAGACACAGAGACAGTGAGACACTGAGACTCTGAGACACAGAGACACTGAGACACAGAGACACAGAGACACTGAGACTCTGAGACACAGAGACACTGAGACACAGAGACACAGAGACACAGAGACACAGAGACACTGAGACTTAGAGTCACTGAGACACAGAGACGCTGAGACACTGACACACTGAGTCACTGAGACACAGAGACGCTGACACTCAGAGACACTGAGACACTGAGACACTGAGACTCAGAGACACTGAGACACAGAGACACTGAGACACAGAGACACTGAGACATTGAGACACAGAGACACTGAGACACTGAGACACAGAGACTCTGATACACTGAGGCACAGAGACACTGAGACACTGAGACACAGAGACTCTGATACACTGAGACACAGAGACACTGAGACACAGAGACGCTGAGACACTGAGACACTGAGACACAGAGACACTGAGACACAGAGACACAGAGACACTGAGACTCTGAGACACAGAGACACTGAGACACAGAGACACTGAGACACTGAGACTCAGAGACACTGAGACACTGAGACTCAGAGACACTGAGACACAGAGACACTGAGACACTGAGACACAGAGACACTGAGACACAGAGACACTGAGACACAGAGACACAGAGACTCTGAGACACTGAGACGAAGAGACACTGAGACACTGAGACACGGAGTCTCAGAGACACTGAGACACTGAGACACAGAGACACTGAGACACTGAGACACTGAGTCTCAGAGACACTGAGACACTGAGAAACAGAGACCCTGAGACTCAGAGACAATGAGACACTGAGACACTGAGAGTCTGAGACACTGAGAGTCTGTCACACAGAGACACTGAGACACTGAGACATTGAGACACAGAGACACTGAGACACTGAGACACTGAGACTCAGAGACACTGAGACACAGAGACACTGACACTCCGAGACACTGAGAAACAGAGACACTGAGACACTGAGACTCAGAGACACTGAGACTCTGTGGCACAGAGACACTGAGACACTGAGACTCAGAGATACTGAGACACTCAGACACAGAGACACTGAGACTCTGAGACACAGAGACACTGAGACACAGAGAGACTGAGACTCAGAGACACTGAGACACAGAGACACTGAGAAACTGAGACACAGAGACGCTGAGACTCAGAGACACTGAGACACAGAGACACTGAGACACTGAGACACTGAGACACAGAGGCACTGAGATTCAGAGACAGTGAGACACAGAGAGACTGAGACACTGAGACACTGAGACTCAAAGACACTGAGACATAGAGACACTGAGACACTGAGACTCAGAGACACTGAGACACAGAGACACTGAGACTCTGAGACTCTGAGACACTGAGACACTGAGACTCAGAGACACTGAGACTCAGAGACACTGAGACACAGAGACACTGAGACTCTGAGACATTGTGACACAGAGACACTGAGACTCAGAGACACTGAGACTCAGAGACACTGCGACACAGAGACACTGAGACTCAGAGACATTGTGACACAGAGACACTGAGACACAGAGACACTGAGACTCTGAGACTCTGAGACTCTGAGACTCTGAGACACTGAGACACAGAGACACTGAGACACTGAGACTCAGAGACACTGAGACACTGAGACACTGAGACTCAGCGACACTGAGACACAGAGACACTGAGACACAGAGACACTGAGACGCTGAGTCACTGAGACACAGAGACACTGAGACACTGAGACACTGAGACTCAGAGACACTGAGACACTGAGACACTGAGACTCAGCGACACTGACACACAGAGACACTGAGACACAGAGACACTGAGACAGTGAGCCACTGAGACTCTGAGACACTGATACACAGAGACACTGAGACACTGAGACACAGAGACACTGAGACTCTGACACACAGAGACACTGAGTCACAGAGACACTGAGACATAGAGACACTGAGACACTGAGACTTTGAGACACAGAGACACTGAGACACAGAGACACTGAGACACAGAGTCACAGAGACACTGAGACTCAGAGACACTGAGACACAGAGACGCTGAGGCACAGAGACACTGAGACTCTGAGTCACAGAGACACTGAGACACTGAGACACTGAGACTCTGAGACACAGAGACACTCAGTCACAGAGACACTGAGACACTGAGTCACAGAGACACTGAGACACTGAGACACAGAGGCTCTGAGACACTGAGGCACAGAGACACTGAGACTCTGAGTCACAGAGACACTGAGACACTGAGACACTGAGACTCTGAGACACAGAGACACTGAGACATTGAGACACAGAGATACTGAGACTCTGAGACGCAGAGACACAGAGATACTGAGACACTGAGACACTGAGACACAGAGACGCTGAGACACTGAGACACTGAGACACTTAGGCACAGAGACACTGAGGCACTGAGACACAGAGTCACTGAGACACAGAGACTCTGAGACACTGGGACACAGAGACACTGAGACACTGAGGCACAGAGACACAGAGACACTGAGACACAGAGACACTGAGACTCTGAGACACTGAGACACAGAGACTCTGAGACACTGAGACACAGAGACACTGAGACACTGAGTCACGGAGACACTGAGACACTGAGACACAGATACTCTGAGACACTGAGACACAGAAACACTGAGACACTGAGACACAGAGACACGGAGACTCTGAGACACAGAGACACTGAGACACAGAGACACAGAGACACTGGGACACTGAGACACAGAGACACTGAGACACTGAGACTCTGAGACACAGAGACACTGAGACACTGAGACACAGAGACACTGAGACACTGAGACTCAGAGACACTGAGACACAGACACACTGAGACACTGAGACACAGAGACACTGAGACTCAGAGACACTGAGACACAGAAACACTGAGACACTGAGACACTGAGGCACAGAGGCACAGAGACACTGAGACAATGAGACACTGTGACACTGAGACTCAGAGACACAGAGACACAGAGACACTGAGACTCAGAGACACTGAGACTCAGAGACACTGAGACTACAATACACTGAGACACAGAGACACTGAGACACAGAGACCCAGAGACTCAGAGGCACTGAGACACTGAGACACAGAGACACTGTGACTCAGAGACACTGAGACACTGACACTCAGAGACACTGAGACACTGAGACACTGAGACTCAGAGACACTGAGACACAGAGACACAGAGACACTGCGACACTGTGACAGAGAGACACTGAGACTATGAGACACTGAGACACAGAGACACTGAGACACTGAGACTCAGAGATACTGAGACACAGAGACACTGAGACTCTGAGACACAGAGACACTGAGACAATGAGACACAGAGACACTGAGACACAGAGACACTGAGACACTGAGACTCAGAGATACTGAGTCACAGAGACACTGAGACTCTGAGACACTGAGACAGAGAGACACTGAGACACTGAGTCACAGAGACGCTGAGACTCTGAGACACTGAGACTCTGAGACACAGAGACACTGAGACACAGAGACACTGAGACTCTGAGACACAGAGACACTGAGACACAGAGACACTGAGACACTGAGACACAGAGACACTGAGACACTGAGACACAGAGACACTGAGACTCAGAGACAATGAGACACTGAGACACAGAGACACTGAGATACTGAGGCACAGAGACACAAAGACACTGAGGCACAGAGACACTGAGACTCAGAGACACTGAGACACAGAAACTCTGAGACACTGACAAACTGAGACACAGAGACATTGAGACACAGAGACACTGAGACACTGATACACAGAGACACTGAGACACAGAGTCACAGAAACGCTGAGACACTGAGACACAGAGACACTGAGACACAGAGACACTGAGACAAAGAGTCACAGAGACGCTTAGAAACTGAGACACAGAAACACTGTGACTCTGAGACTCAGAGACACAGAGACACGGAGACACAGAGACACGGAGACACTGAGACACTGAGACACTACGACTCTGAGACTCAGAGACTCTGAGACACTGAGACACAGAGACACTGAGACACTGAGACACTGAGACACTGAGACACTGAGACACTGAGACTCTGAGACACTGAGACTCTGACACACAGAGACACTGAGACACTGAGACATTGAGACACAGAGACAGTGAGACACTGAGACTCTGAGACACAGAGACACTGAGACACAGAGACACAGAGACACTGAGACTCTGAGACACAGAGACACTGAGACACAGAGACACTGAGACACAGTGACACTGAGACTTAGAGTCACTGAGACACAGAGACGCTGAGACACTGACACACAGAGGTACTGAGACACAGAGACACTGAGATTCAGACGCACTGAGTCACTGAGACACAGAGACGCTGAGACTCAGAGACACTGAGACACTGAGACACTGAGACTCAGAGACACTGAGACACAGAGACACTGAGACACAGAGACACTGAGATACTGAGACACAGAGACACTGAGACACTGAGACTCAGAGACACTGAGACACAGAGACACTGAGACACAGAGACACTGAGATACTGAGACACAGAGACACTGAGACTCTGAGACACAGAGACTCTGAGACACTGAGGCACAGAGACACTGAGACACTGAGAGACTGAGACACAGAGACACTGAGACACAGAGACGCTGAGACACTGAGACACAGAGACACTGAGACACTGAGGCACTGAGACACTGAGACACAGAGACTCTGAGACACTGAGACGAAGAGACACTGAGACACTGAGACACTGAGACTCAGAGACACTGAGACACTGAGACACTGAGACACTGAGTCTCAGAGACACTGAGACACTGAGAAACAGAGACCCTGAGACTCAGAGACAATGAGACACTGAGACAGTGAGAGTCTGAGATACTGAGACTCTGTCACACAGAGACACTGAGACACTGAGACATTGAGACACAGAGACACTGAGACACTGAGACACAGAGACACTGAGACTCAGAGACACTGAGACACAGAGACACTGACACTCCGAGACACTGAGAAACAGAGACACTGTGGCACAGAGACACAGAGACTCTGAGACACTGAGACGAAGAGACACTGAGGCACTGAGACACTGAGACTCAGAGACACTGAGACACTGAGACACTGAGACACTGAGACACTGAGTCTCAGAGACACTGAGACACTGAGAAACAGAGACCCTGAGACTCAGAGACAATGAGACACTGAGACAGTGAGAGTCTGAGACACTGAGACTCTGTCACACAGAGACACTGAGACACTGAGACATTGAGACACAGAGACACTGAGACACTGAGACACAGAGACACTGAGACTCAGAGACACTGAGACACAGAGACACTGACACTCCGAGACACTGAGAAACAGAGACACTGTGGCACAGAGACACTGAGACTCAGAGACACTGAGACTCTGTGACACAGAGACACTGAGACACTGAGACTCAGAGATACTGAGACACTGAGACACAGAGACACTGAGACTCTGAGACACAGAGACACTGAGACACAGAGACACTGAGACTCAGAGACACTGAGACACAGAGACACTGAGAAACTGAGACACAGAGACACTGAGACTCAGAGACACTGAGACACAGAGACACTGAGACACTGAGACACAGAGGCACTGAGACTCAGAGACAGTGAGACACAGAGAGACTGAGACACTGAGACACTGAGACTCAAAGACACTGAGACACTGAGACACTGAGACTCAGAGACACTGAGACTCAGAGACACTGAGACTCTGAGACTCTGAGACACTGAGACACTGAGACTCAGAGACACTGAGACTCAGAGACACTGAGACACAGAGACACTGAGACTCAGAGACATTGTGACACAGAGACACTGAGACTCAGAGACACTGAGACTCAGAGACACCGAGACACAGAGACACTGAGACTCAGAGACATTGTGACACAGAGACACTGAGACACAGAGACACTGAGACACAGAGACACTGAGACACTGAGACTCAGAGATACTGAGACACAGAGACACTGAGACTCTGAGACACTGAGACAGAGAGACACTGAGACACTGAGTCACAGAGACACCGAGACACAGAGACACTGAGACTCTGAGACACTGAGACTCTGAGACACAGAGACACTGAGACACAGAGACACTGAGACACTGAGACACTGAGACTCTGAGACACAGAGACACTGAGACACAGAGACACTGAGACACTGAGACACAGAGACACTGAGACTCTGAGACACAGAGACACTGAGACACAGAGACACTGAGACACTGAGACACAGAAACACTGAGACACTGAGACACTGAGACTCAGAGACACTGAGTCACAGAGACACTGAGACACTGAGACACAGAGACACTGAGACTCAGAGACACTGAGACACTGAGACACAGAGACACTGAGACACTGAGGCTCAGAGACACAAAGACACTGAGACACTGAGGCACAGAGACACTGAGACTCAGAGACACTGAGACACAGAGACTCTGAGACACTGACACACTGAGACACAGAGACATTGAGACACAGAGACACTGAGACTCTGATACACAGAGACACTGAGACACAGAGTCACAGAGACGCTTAGAAACTGAGACACAGAAACACTGTGACTCTGAGACTCAGAGACACAGAGACACTGAGACACAGAGACACTGAGACACTGAGACACTACGACTCTGAGACTCAGAGACTCTGAGACACTGAGACACAGAGACACTGAGACACTGAGACACTGAGACACTGAGTCTCAGAGACACTGAGACACTGAGACACAGAGACCCTGAGACTCAGAGACACTGAGACACTGAGACACTGAGACTCTGAGACACTGAGACTCTGACACACAGAGACACTGAGAAACTGAGACATTGAGACACAGAGACAGTGAGACACTGAGACTCTGAGACACAGAGACACTGAGACACAGAGACACAGAGACACTGAGACTCTGAGACACAGAGACACTGAGACACAGAGACACTGAGACTTAAAGTCACTGAGACACAGAGACGCTGAGACACTGACACACAGAGGCACTGAGACACAGAGACACTGAGATTCAGACACACTGAGTTACTGAGACACAGAGACGCTGAGACTCAGAGACAATGAGACACTGAGACACTGAGACTCAGAGACACTGAGACACAGAGACACTGAGACACAGAGACACTGAGACACTGAGACACTGAGACACAGAGACTCTGAGACACTGAGGCACAGAGACACTGAGACACTGAGAGACTGAGACACAGAGACACTGAGACACAGAGACGATGAGACACTGAGACACAGAGACACAGAGACACTGAGACACAGAGACACTGAGACACTGAGACACAGAGACACTGAGACACTGAGACACAGAGACTCTGAGACAGTAAGACGAAGAGACACTGAGACACTGAGACCCTGAGACACAGAGACACTGAGACTCAGAGACACTGAGACACTGAGACACTGAGACGCAGAGAAACTGAGACACTGAGACACTGAGTCTCAGAGACACTGAGACACTGAGAAACAGAGACCCTGAGACTCAGAGACAATGAGACACTGAGACACTGAGAGTCTGAGACACTGAGACTCTGTCACACAGAGACACTGAGACACTGAGACATTGAGACACAGAGACACTGAGACACTGAGACACAGAGACACTGTGACACTGAGACTCAGAGACACTGAGACACAGAGACACTGAGACTCAGAGACACTAAGCGCAGAGACACTGAGACACACTGGCACTGAGACACTGAGACACAGAGACACTGAGACACTGAGACACTGAGACTCTGAGACACAGAGACGCTGAGACACTGAGACACAGAGACACTGAGACACTCAGACACAGAGACACTGAGACACTGAGACACTGAGTCACAGAGACACTGAGACACTGAGACACTGAGACACTGAAACACTGGGACTCTGAGACACAGAGACACTGAGACACAGAGACGCTGAGACACTAAGACTCTGAGAATCTGAGACTCAGAGACACTGAGACACAGAGACACTGAGACACTGAGACTCAGAGACACTGAGACACTGAGACACTGAGACTCAGCGACACAGTGAAACAGAGACACTGAGACACAGAGACACTGAGACGCTGAGACACTGAGACACAGAGACGCTGAGACACTGAGACACTGAGACACTGAGACACTGAGTCTCAGAGACACTGAGACACTGAGAAACAGAGACCCTGAGACTCAGAGACAATGAGACACTGAGACAGTGAGAGTCTGAGACACTGAGACTCTGTCACACAGAGACACTGAGACACTGAGACATTGAGACACAGAGACACTGAGACACTGAGACACAGAGACACTGAGACTCAGAGACACTGAGACACAGAGACACTGACACTCCGAGACACTGAGAAACAGAGACACTGTGGCACAGAGACACTGAGACTCAGAGACACTGAGACTCTGTGACACAGAGACACTGAGACACTGAGACTCAGAGATACTGAGACACTGAGACACAGACACACTGAGACTCTGAGACACAGAGACACTGAGACACAGAGACACTGAGACTCAGAGACACTGAGACACAGAGACACTGAGAAACTGAGACACAGAGACACTGAGACTCAGAGACACTGAGACACAGAGACACTGAGACACTGAGACACAGAGGCACTGAGACTCAGAGACAGTGAGACACAGAGAGACTGAGACACTGAGACACTGAGACTCAAAGACACTGAGACACTGAGACACTGAGACTCAGAGACACTGAGACTCAGAGACACTGAGACTCTGAGACTCTGAGACACTGAGACACTGAGACTCAGAGACACTGAGACTCAGAGACACTGAGACACAGAGACACTGAGACTCAGAGACATTGTGACACAGAGACACTGAGACTCAGAGACACTGAGACTCAGAGACACCGAGACACAGAGACACTGAGACTCAGAGACATTGTGACACAGAGACACTGAGACACAGAGACACTGAGACACAGAGATACTGAGACACTGAGACTCAGAGATACTGAGACACAGAGACACTGAGACTCTGAGACACTGAGACAGAGAGACACTGAGACACTGAGTCACAGAGACACCGAGACACAGAGACACTGAGACTCTGAGACACTGAGACTCTGAGACACAGAGACACTGAGACACAGAGACACTGAGACACTGAGACACTGAGACACAGAGACACTGAGACACAGAGACACTGAGACTCTGAGACACAGAGACACTGAGACACAGAGACACTGAGACACTGAGACACAGAAACACTGAGACACTGAGACACTGAGACTCAGAGACACTGAGTCACAGAGACACTGAGACACTGAGACACAGAGACACTGAGACTCAGAGACACTGAGACACTGAGACACAGAGACACTGAGACACTGAGGCTCAGAGACACAAAGACACTGCGACACTGAGGCACAGAGACACTGAGACTCAGAGACACTGAGACACAGAGACTCTGAGACACTGACACACTGAGACACAGAGACATTGAGACACAGAGACACTGAGACTCTGATACACAGAGACACTGAGACACAGAGTCACAGAGACGCTTAGAAACTGAGACACAGAAACACTGTGACTCTGAGACTCAGAGACACAGAGACACTGAGACACAGAGACACTGAGACACTGAGACACTACGACTCTGAGACTCAGAGACTCAGAGACACTGAGACACAGAGACACTGAGACACTGAGACACTGAGACACTGAGTCTCAGAGACTCTGAGACACTGAGACACAGAGACCCTGAGACTCAGAGACACTGAGACACTGAGACACTGAGACTCTGAGACACTGAGACTCTGACACACAGAGACACTGAGAAACTGAGACATTGAGACACAGAGACAGTGAGACACTGAGACTCTGAGACACAGAGACACTGAGACACAGAGACACAGAGACACTGAGACTCTGAGACACAGAGACACTGAGACACAGAGACACTGAGACTTAAAGTCACTGAGACACAGAGACGCTGAGACACTGACACACAGAGGCACTGAGACACAGAGACACTGAGATTCAGACACACTGAGTTACTGAGACACAGAGACGCTGAGACTCAGAGACAATGAGACACTGAGACACTGAGACTCAGAGACACTGAGACACAGAGACACTGAGACACAGAGACACTGAGACACTGAGACACTGAGACACAGAGACTCTGAGACACTGAGGCACAGAGACACTGAGACACTGAGAGACTGAGACACAGAGACACTGAGACACAGAGACGATGAGACACTGAGACACAGAGACACAGAGACACTGTGACACAGAGACACTGAGACACTGAGACACAGAGACACTGAGACACTGAGACACAGAGACTCTGAGACAGTAAGACGAAGAGACACTGAGACACTGAGACCCTGAGACACAGAGACACTGAGACTCAGAGACACTGAGACACTGAGACACTGAGACGCAGAGAAACTGAGACACTGAGACACTGAGTCTCAGAGACACTGAGACACTGAGAAACAGAGACCCTGAGACTCAGAGACAATGAGACACTGAGACACTGAGAGTCTGAGACACTGAGACTCTGTCACACAGAGACACTGAGACACTGAGACATTGAGACACAGAGACACTGAGACACTGAGACACAGAGACACTGTGACACTGAGACTCAGAGACACTGAGACACAGAGACACTGACACTCCGAGACACTGAGAAACAGAGACACTGTGGCACAGAGACACTGAGACTCAGAGACACTGAGACTCTGTGACACAGAGACACTGAGACACTGAGACTCAGAGATACTGAGACACTGAGACACAGAGACACTGAGACTCTGAGACACAGAGACACTGAGACACAGAGACACTGAGACTCAGAGACACTGAGACACAGAGACACAGAGACACTGAGAAACTGAGACACAGAGACACTGAGACTCAGAGACACTGAGACACAGAGACACTGAAACACTGAGACACAGAGGTACTGAGACTCAGAGACAGTGAGACACAGAGAGACTGAGACACTGAGACACTGAGACTCAAAGACACTGAGACATAGAGACACTGAGACACTGAGACTCAGAGACTCAGAGACACTGAGACACAGAGACACTGAGACTCTGAGACTCTGAGACACTGAGACACAGAGACTCAGAGACACTGAGACTCAGAGACACTGAGACACAGAGACACTGAGACTCAGTGACATTGTGACACAGAGACACTGAGACTCAGAGACACTGAGACTCAGAGACACTGAGACACAGAGACACTGAGACTCAGAGACATTGTGACACAGAGACACTGAGACACAGAGACACTGAGACTCAGAGACACTGAGACTCAGAGATACTGAGACTCTGAGACAGTGAGACAAAGAGACACTGAGACTCAGAGACATTGTGACACAGAGACACTGAGACACAGAGACACTGAGACTCAGAGACACTGAGACTCTGAGACACTGAGACACAGAGAAACTGAGACTCAGAGACATTGAGACACTGAGACACTGAGACACTGAGACATTGAGACACAGAGACAGTGAGACACTGAGACACAGAGACACTGAGACTCAGAGACATTGTGACACAGAGACACTGAGACACAGAGACACTGAGACTCAGAGACACTGAGACACTGGGACTTGCAGAGACACTGAGACTCTGAGACACTGAGACTCAGAGACACTGAGACACAGAGACACTGAGACTCAGAGACCCTGAGACACAGAGACACTGAGACACAGAGACACTGAGACACTGTGACACTGAGACTCTGAGACACTGTGACACAGAGACACTGAGACACTGAGACACTGAGACACAGAGACATTGAGACACTGAGACACAGAGACTCAGAGACACTGAGACACAGAGACACTGAGACACTGAGGCACAGAGACACTGAGACTCAGACTCAGAGTCACTGAGACACTGAGACACTGAGACTCAGAGACACTGAGACACAGAGACACTGAGGCACAGAGTCACTGAGACTCAGAGACACTGAGACACTGAGACTCAGAGACACTGAGACACAGAGACTCTGAGACACTGAGACACTGAGACACAGAGACACCGAGACGCAGAGACACTGAGACTCTGATACACAGAGACACTGAGACACAGAGTCACAGAGACGCTGAGACACTGAGACACAGAGACACTGAGACACAGAGACACTGAGTCACAGAGTCACAGAGACTATTAGACACTGAGACACAGAAACACTGTGACTCTGAGACTCAGAGACACTGAGACACTGAGACAAGGAGACACTGAGACACAGAGACACTGAGACACTGAGACACTGAGTCTCAGAGACACTGAGAGACTGAGAAACAGAGACCCTGCGACTCAGAGACAATGAGACACTGAGACACTGAGACACTGAGACTCTGAGACACTGAGACTCTAACACACAGAGACACTGAGACATTGAGACATTGAGACACTGAGACACTGAGACTCTGAGACTCTGAGACACAGAGACGCTGAGACACTGAGACACAGAGACACTGAGACACTCAGACACAGAGACACTGAGACACTGAGACACTGAGTCACAGAGACACTGAGACACTGAGACACAGAGACACTGAGACTCAGAGACACTAAGCGCAGAGACACTGAGACACACTGGCACTGAGACACTGAGACACAGAGACACTGAGACACTGAGACACTGAGACTCTGAGACACAGAGACGCTGAGACACTGAGACACAGAGACACTGAGACACTCAGACACAGAGACACTGAGACACTGAGACACTGAGACACTGAGTCACAGAGACACTGAGACACTGAGACACTGAGACACTGAAACACTGGGACTCTGAGACACAGAGACACTGAGACACAGAGACGCTGAGACACTAAGACTCTGAGAATCTGAGACTCAGAGACACTGAGACACAGAGACACTGAGACACTGAGACTCAGAGACACTGAGACACTGAGACACTGAGACTCAGCGACACAGTGAAACAGAGACACTGAGACACAGAGACACTGAGACGCTGAGACACTGAGACACAGAGACGCTGAGACACTGTGACACAGAGACACAGAGACACTGAGACACAGAGACACTGAGACACTGAGACTCTGACACACAGAGACACTGAGTCACAGAGACACTGAGACACAGGGACACTGAGACACTGAGACACTGAGACACAGAGACTCTTAGACACAGAGACACTGAGACACTGAGACTCTGAGACTCTGAGACTCAGAGACACTGAGACTCAGCGACACTGAGACACAGAGACACTGAGACACAGAGATAAGGAGACGCTGAGTCACTGAGACACACAGACACTGAGACACTGAGACACTGAGACACTGAGACTCTGACACACAGAGACACTGAGTCACAGAGACAATGAGACATAGAGACACTGAGACACTGAGACTCTGAGAACAGAGACACTGAGACACAGAGACACTGAGACACAGAGACACAGAGACACTGAGACTCAGAGACACTGAGACACAGAGACGCTGAGACACGGAGACACAGAGGCACTGAGACACTCAGTCACAGAGACAATGAGACACTGAGTCACAGAGACACTGAGACACTGAGACACAGAGACTCTGAGACACTGAGGCACAGAGACACTGAGACTCTGAGTCACAGAGACACTGAGACACAGAGACACTGAGACAATGAGACACAGAGACTCTGAGACACAGAGACACTGAGACACTGAGACACAGAGATACTGAGACTCTGAGACGCAGAGACACAGAGACACTGAGACACTGAGACACAGAGACGCTGAGACACTGAGACACAGAGACACTGAGACACTGAGGCACAGAGACCCTGAGACACTGAGACACAGAGTCACTGAGACACAGAGACTCAGAGATACTGAGACACTGAGACACAGAGACACTGAGACTCTGAGACACAGAGACACTGAGACACAGAGACACTGAGACTCAGAGACACTGAGACACAGAGACACTGAGACACAGAGACACTGAGACTCAGAGACACTGAGACACAGAGACACTGAGAAACTGAGACACAGAGACACTGAGACTCAGAGACACTGAGACACAGAGACACTGAGACACTGAGACACAGAGACACTGAGACTCAGAGACACTGAGACACAGAGACACTGAGACACTGAGACACTGAGACTCAAAGACACTGAGACACAGAGACACTGAGACACTGAGACTCTGAGACACTGAGACACAGAGACACTGAGACTCTGAGACTCTGAGACACTGAGACACTGAGACTCAGAGACACTGAGACTCAGAGACACTGAGACACAGAGACACTGAGACTCAGAGACATTGTGACACAGAGACACTGAGACTCAGAGACACTGAGACTCAGAGACACTGAGACACAGAGACACTGAGTCTCAGAGACATTGTGACACAGAGACACTGAGACACAGAGACACTGAGACTCAGAGACACTGAGACTCAGAGATACTGAGACTCTGAGACACTGAGACAAAGAGACACTGAGACTCAGAGACATTGTGACACAGGGACACTGAGACACAGAGACACTGAGACTCAGAGACACTGAGACTCTGAGACACTGAGACACAGAGAAACTGAGACTCAGAGACATTGAGACACTGAGACACTGAGACACTGAGACGCTGAGTCGCAGAGACACTGACATACTGAGACACAGAGACACAGAGACACTGAGACTCTGAGACACAGAGACACTGAGACTCAGAGACACTGAGACACTGAGACACTGAGACTCAGAGACACTAAGGCGCTGAGACACTGAGACACAGAGACACTGAGACACTGAGACTTGCAGAGACACTGAGGCTCTGAGACTCTGAGACTCAGAGACACTGAGACACAGAGACACTGAGACACTGACACTGAGAGGCTCAGAGACACTGAGACACTGAGACACTGAGACTCAGAGACACTGAGACACTGAGAGACAGAGACTCTGAGACACTGAGACACCGAGACGCTGAGAAACTGAGACTCTGAGACACAGAGACACTGAGACACAGAGACACTGAGACACTGAGACACAGAGACACAGAGACCCTGAGACACTGAGACACTGAGACACAGAGACACTGAGACACAGAGACACTGAGAAACTGAGACTCTGAGACTCTGAGACACAGAGACACTGAGACACTGAGACTCTGAGACACTGAGACACAGAGACACAGAGACCCTGAGACACTGAGACACTGAGACACTGAGACACAGAGACACAGAGACCCTGAGACACTGAGACACAGAGACACTGAGACACAGAGACACTGAGAAACTGAGACTCTGAGACACAGAGACACTGAGACACTGAGACTCTGAGACACTGAGACACAGAGACACAGAGACCCTGAGACACTGAGACACTGAGACACAGAGACACTGAGACACTGAGACACTGAGACACTGAGACTCAGAGACAATGAGACACTGAGACTCAGAGACACTGAGACACAGAGACACTGAGACACAGAGACACTGAGACTCTGAGACACTGAGACACAGAGACGCTGAGACACCGAGACACAGAGACACTGAGACACTGAGACACTGAGACTCTGAGTCGCAGAGACACTGAGACACTGAGACACAGAGACACAGAGACACTGAGACACAGAGACACTGAGACTCAGAGACACTGAGACACTGAGACTCAGAGACACTAAGGCGCAGAGACACTGAGACACAGAGACACTGAGACACTGAGACTTGCAGAGACACTGAGGCTCTGAGACTCTGAGACTCAGAGACACTGAGACACAGAGACACTGAGACACTGACACTCAGATGCTCAGAGACACTGAGACACTGAGGCACTGAGACTCAGAGACACTGAGACACTGAGACACAGAGACTCTGAGACACGGAGACACCGAGACGCTGTGACACTGAGACACAGAGACACTGAGACACAGATACACTGAGACACTTAGACACTGAGACTCTGAGACACTGAGACACAGAGACACTGAGTCTCTGAAACACAGAGACACTGAGACTCTGACCCACAGAGACACTGAGGCACAGAGACACTGAGACACAGAGACACTGAGAAACTGAGACTCTGAGACACAGAGACACTGAGACACAGAGACACTGAGACACTGAGACACTGAGACTCAGAGACACTGAGACACAGAGACGCTGAGACACAGAGACACAGAGGCACTGAGACACTGAGACACAGTGACACAGAGACACAGAGATACTGAGACACAGAGACTCTGAGACACAGAGACACTGAGACTCTGAGAATCTGAGACTCAGAGACACTGAGACACAGAGACACTGAGACACTGAGACTCAGAGACACTGAGACACTGAGACACTGAGACTCAGCGAGACTGAGACTCAGAGACACTGAGACACAGAGACACTGAGACGCTGAGACACTGAGACTCTGAGAATCTGAGACTCAGAGACACTGAGACACAGAGACACTGAGACACTGAGACTCAGAGTCACTGAGACACTGAGACACTGAGACTCAGCGACACTGAGAAACAGAGACACTGAGACACAGAGACACTGAGACGCTGAGAAACTGAGACACAGAGACGCTGAGACACTGAGACACAGAGACACAGAGACACTGAGACACAGAGACACTGAGACACTGAGACTCTGAGACACTGAGATACAGAGACACTGAGACACTGAGACACAGAGACACTGAGACTCTGACACACAGAGACACTGAGTCACAGAGACACTGAGACACAGGGACACTGAGACACTGAGGCACAGAGACTCTTAGACACAGAGACACTGAGACTCTGAGACTCTGAGACTCAGAGACACTGAGACACAGAGACACTGAGACACTGAGACTCAGAGACACTGAGACACTGAAACACTGAGACTCAGCGACACTGACACACAGAGACACTGAGACACAGAGACACTGAGACGCTGAGTCACTGAGACACAGAGACACTGAGACACTGAGACTCAGAGACACTGAGACACTGAGACACTGAGACTCAGCGACACTGACACACAGAGACACTGAGACACAGAGACACTGAGACAGTGAGACACTGAGACTCTGAGACACTGAGACACAGAGACACTGAGACACTGAGACACAGAGACACTGAGACTCTGACACACAGAGACACTGAGTCACAGAGACGCTGAGACATAGAGACACTGAGACACTGAGACTCTGAGACACAGAGACACTGAGACACAGAGACACTGAGACACAGAGACACAGAGACACTGAGACTCAGAGACACTGAGACACAGAGACGCTGAGGCACGGAGACACTGAGGCACTGAGACACTCAGTCACAGAGGCACGGAGACACAGAGGCACTGAGACACTCAGTCACAGAGACACTGAGACACTGAGTCACAGAGACACTGAGACACTGAGACACAGAGACTCTGAGACACTGAGGCACAGAGACACTGAGACTCTGAGTCACAGAGACACTGAGACACAGAGACACTGAGACACTGAGACACAGAGACTCTGAGACACAGAGACACTGAGATACAGAGATACTGAGACTCTGAGACTCAGAGACACAGAGACACTGAGACACTGAGACACTGAGACACAGAGACGCTGAGACACTGAGACACAGAGACACTGAGACACTGAGGCACAGAGGCACAGAGACACTGAGACACTGAGACACTGTGACACTGAGACTCAGAGACACAGAGACACAGAGACACTGAGACTCAGAGACACTGAGACACAGAGACACTGAGACTCTGAGACACTGAGACACAGAGACTCTGAGACACTGAGACACAGAGACACTGAGACACTGAGTCACGGAGACACTGAGACACTGAGACACAGAGACTCTGAGACACTGAGACACAGAAACACTGAGACACTGAGACACAGAGACACGGAGACTCTGAGACACTGAGACACAGAGACACAGAGACACTGGGACACTGAGACACAGAGACACTGAGACTCTGAGACACAGAGACACTGAGACACTGAGACACAGAGACACTGAGACACAGAGACTCAGAGACACTGAGACACAGAGACACTGAGACACTGAGACACAGAGACACTGAGACTCAGAGACACTGAGACACAGAAACACTGAGACACTGAGACACTGAGGCACAGAGGCACAGAGACACTGAGACACTGAGACACTGAGACTCAGAGACACAGAGACACAGAGACACTGAGACTCAGAGACACTGAGACACAGAGACACTGAGACTACAATACACTGAGACATAGAGACACTGAGACACAGAGACCCTGAGACTCAGAGACACTGAGACACTGAGACACAGAGACACTGTGACTCAGAGACACTGAGACACTGAGACTCAGAGACACTGAGACACTGAGACACTGAGACTCAGAGACACTGAGACACAGAGACACAGAGACACTGTGACACAGAGACACTGAGACTATGAGACACTGAGACACAGAGACACTGAGACACTGAGACTCAGAGATACTGAGACACAGAGATACTGAGACTCTGAGACACTGAGACAGAGAGACACTGAGACACTGAGTCACAGAGACACTGAGACACTGAGACACTGAGACTCTGAGACACAGAGACACTGAGACACAGAGACACTGAGACACTGAGACACTGAGACACAGAGACACTGAGACACTGAGACTCAGAGATACTGAGACACAGAGACACTGAGACTCTGAGACACTGAGACACTGAGTCACAGAGACACCGAGACACAGAGACACTGAGACTCTGAGACACTGAGACTCTGAGACACAGAGACACTGAGACACAGAGACACTGAGACACTGAGACACAGAGACACTGAGACACAGAGACACTGAGACTCTGAGACACAGAGACACTGAGACACAGAGACACTGAGACACTGAGACACAGAGACACTGAGACACTGAGACTCAGAGACACTGAGTCACTGAGACACTGAGACACTGAGACACTGAGACTCAGAGACACTGAGACACTGAGACACAGAGACACTGAGACACTGAGGCACAGAGACACAAAGACACTGAGACACTGAGGCACAGAGACACTGAGACTCAGAGACACTGAGACACAGACACTCTGAGACACTGACACACTGAGACACAGAGACATTGAGACACAGAGACACTGAGACTCTGATACACAGAGACACTGAGACACAGAGTCACAGAAACGCTGAGACACTGAGACACAGAGACACTGAGACACAGAGACACTGAGACAAAGAGTCACAGAGACGCTTAGAAACTGAGACACAGAAACACTGTGACTCTGAGACTCAGAGACACAGAGATACTGAGACACAGAGACACTGAGACACTGAGACACTACGACGCTGAGACTCAGAGACTCTGAGACACTGAGACACAAAGACACTGAGACACTGAGACACTGAGTCTCAGAGACACTGAGACACTGAGACACAGAGACCCTGAGACTCAGAGACACTGAGACACTGAGACACTGAGACACTGAGACTCTGAGACACTGAGACTCTGACACACAGAGACACTGAGACACTGAGACATTGAGACACAGAGACAGTGAGACAGTGAGACTCTGAGACACAGAGACACTGAGACACAGAGACACTGAGACACTGAGACTCTGAGACACAGAGACACTGAGACACTGAGACACTGAGACACAGAGACACAGAGACACTGAGACTTAGAGTCACTGAGACACAGAGAAGCTGAGACACTGACACACAGAGGTACTTAGACACAGAGACACTGAGATTCAGACACACTGAGTCACTGAGACACAGAGACACTGAGACACTGAGACACTGAGGCTCTGAGACAATGAGACACAGAGACGCTGAGACACTGAGACACAGAGGCACTGAGACACTGAAGCACAGAGACACTGAGACACTGAGACACAGAGACAATGAGACACTGAGACTCCGAGACACTGAGACACAGAGAAACTGAGACCCTGAGACTCAGAGACACTGAGACACAGAGACACTGAGACACAGAGCCACTGAGGCACTGAGACTCTGAGACACAGAGACACTGAGACACTGAGACTCTGAGACACAGAGACACTGAGACACTGAGACACAGAGACACTGACACACAGAGACACTGAGACACAGAGACACAGCGGCACTGAGACTCTGAGACACAGAGACACTGAGACACAGAGACACTGAGACACTGAGACACAGAGCCACTGAGACTCAGAGACTCTGAGACACAGAGACGCTGAGACACTGAGACACTGAGATACAGAGACACTGAGACACTGAGACACAGAGACACTGAGAGCCTGAGGCACAGAGACTCTGAGACACTGAGACACAGAGACACTGAGACACTGAGACACTGAGACTGTGAGACACAGAGACACAGAAACACTGAGACACTGAGAATCTGAGACACAAGACACTGAGACACAGAGACACTGAGACACAGTGACTCTGAGACACAGAGACACTGAGACACAGAGACACTGAGACACTGAGACAATGAGACACAGACACGCTGAGACACAGAGACACAGAGGCACTGAGACACTGAGGCACAGAGACACTGAGACACTGAGACACAGAGACACTGAGACACTGAGACACTGAGACTCTGAGACACTGAGACACAGAGACACTGAGACACTGTGACTCTGAGACACAGAGACACTGAGACACAGAGACACTGAGACTCAGAGACACTGAGACACTGAGACTCTGAGACACAGATACAATGAGACACAGAGACACTGAGACACTGAGACTCCGAGACACTGAGACACAGAGAAACTGAGACCCTGAGACACTAAGACACTGAGACTCAGAGACACTGAGACACAGAGACACTGAGACACAGAAACAGTGATACACTGAGACACAGAGACACTGAGACACAGAGACACTGAGACACTGAGACTCTGAGACACAGAGACACAGAGACACTGAGACACAGAGACACTGAGACACTGAGACACTGAGACTCTGAGACAATGAGACACAGAGACGCTGAGACACAGAGACACTGAGACACTGAGGCACAGAGACACTGAGACACTGAGACACAGAGTCTCTGAGACACTGAGACACAGAGACACCGAGACACTGAGACTCTGAGACACAGAGACACTGAGACACAGAGACACGGACACTTAGAGACACTGAGATACTGAGACACTCAGACACAGATACACTGAGACACTGAGACACAGAGACATTGAGACTCTGAGACACAGAGACACTGAGACACAGAGACACTGAGACACTGAGACATTGAGACTCCGAGACACTGAGACACAGAGAAACTGAGAAACTGAGACTCAGAGACACTGAGACACTGAGACTCAGAGACACTGAGACACAGAGACACTGAGACACAGAGACACTGAGACTCTGAGACGCTGAGACTCAGAGACACTGAGACACTGAGACACTGAGACTCAGAGACACTGAGACACAGAGACACTGAGACACAGAGATACTGAGACACAGAGACACTGAGACTCTGAGACACTGAGACAGAGAGACACTGAGACACTGAGTCACAGAGACACCGAGACACAGAGACACTGAGACTCTGAGACACTGAGACTCTGAGACACAGAGACACTGAGACACAGAGACACTGAGACACTGAGACACTGAGACACAGAGACACTGAGACACAGAGACACTGAGACTCTGAGACACAGAGACACTGAGACACAGAGACACTGAGACACTGAGACACAGAAACACTGAGACACTGAGACACTGAGACTCAGAGACACTGAGTCACAGAGACACTGAGACACTGAGACACAGAGACACTGAGACTCAGAGACACTGAGACACTGAGACACAGAGACACTGAGACACTGAGGCTCAGAGACACAAAGACACTGCGACACTGAGGCACAGAGACACTGAGACTCAGAGACACTGAGACACAGAGACTCTGAGACACTGACACACTGAGACACAGAGACATTGAGACACAGAGACACTGAGACTCTGATACACAGAGACACTGAGACACAGAGTCACAGAGACGCTTAGAAACTGAGACACAGAAACACTGTGACTCTGAGACTCAGAGACACAGAGACACTGAGACACAGAGACACTGAGACACTGAGACACTACGACTCTGAGACTCAGAGACTCAGAGACACTGAGACACAGAGACACTGAGACACTGAGACACTGAGACACTGAGTCTCAGAGACTCTGAGACACTGAGACACAGAGACCCTGAGACTCAGAGACACTGAGACACTGAGACACTGAGACTCTGAGACACTGAGACTCTGACACACAGAGACACTGAGAAACTGAGACATTGAGACACAGAGACAGTGAGACACTGAGACTCTGAGACACAGAGACACTGAGACACAGAGACACAGAGACACTGAGACTCTGAGACACAGAGACACTGAGACACAGAGACACTGAGACTTAAAGTCACTGAGACACAGAGACGCTGAGACACTGACACACAGAGGCACTGAGACACAGAGACACTGAGATTCAGACACACTGAGTTACTGAGACACAGAGACGCTGAGACTCAGAGACAATGAGACACTGAGACACTGAGACTCAGAGACACTGAGACACAGAGACACTGAGACACAGAGACACTGAGACACTGAGACACTGAGACACAGAGACTCTGAGACACTGAGGCACAGAGACACTGAGACACTGAGAGACTGAGACACAGAGACACTGAGACACAGAGACGATGAGACACTGAGACACAGAGACACAGAGACACTGTGACACAGAGACACTGAGACACTGAGACACAGAGACACTGAGACACTGAGACACAGAGACTCTGAGACAGTAAGACGAAGAGACACTGAGACACTGAGACCCTGAGACACAGAGACACTGAGACTCAGAGACACTGAGACACTGAGACACTGAGACGCAGAGAAACTGAGACACTGAGACACTGAGTCTCAGAGACACTGAGACACTGAGAAACAGAGACCCTGAGACTCAGAGACAATGAGACACTGAGAGTCTGAGACACTGAGACTCTGTCACACAGAGACACTGAGACACTGAGACATTGAGACACAGAGACACTGAGACACTGAGACACAGAGACACTGTGACACTGAGACTCAGAGACACTGAGACACAGAGACACTGACACTCCGAGACACTGAGAAACAGAGACACTGTGGCACAGAGACACTGAGACTCAGAGACACTGAGACTCTGTGACACAGAGACACTGAGACACTGAGACTCAGAGATACTGAGACACTGAGACACAGAGACACTGAGACTCTGAGACACAGAGACACTGAGACACAGAGACACTGAGACTCAGAGACACTGAGACACTGAGACACAGAGACACAGAGACACTGAGAAACTGAGACACAGAGACACTGAGACTCAGAGACACTGAGACACAGAGACACTGAAACACTGAGACACAGAGGTACTGAGACTCAGAGACAGTGAGACACAGAGAGACTGAGACACTGAGACACTGAGACTCAAAGACACTGAGACATAGAGACACTGAGACACTGAGACTCAGAGACTCAGAGACACTGAGACACAGAGACACTGAGACTCTGAGACTCTGAGACACTGAGACACAGAGACTCAGAGACACTGAGACTCAGAGACACTGAGACACAGAGACACTGAGACTCAGAGACATTGTGACACAGAGACACTGAGACTCAGAGACACTGAGACTCAGAGACACTGAGACACAGAGACACTGAGACTCAGAGACATTGTGACACAGAGACACTGAGACACAGAGACACTGAGACTCAGAGACACTGAGACTCAGAGATACTGAGACTCTGAGACAGTGAGACAAAGAGACACTGAGACTCAGAGACATTGTGACACAGAGACACTGAGACACAGAGACACTGAGACTCAGAGACACTGAGACTCTGAGACACTGAGACACAGAGAAACTGAGACTCAGAGACATTGAGACACTGAGACACTGAGACACTGAGACACTGAGACATTGAGACACAGAGACAGTGAGACACTGAGACACAGAGACACTGAGACTCAGAGACATTGTGACACAGAGACACTGAGACACAGAGACACTGAGACTCAGAGACACTGAGACACTGGGACTTGCAGAGACACTGAGACTCTGAGACACTGAGACTCAGAGACACTGAGACACAGAGACACTGAGACTCAGAGACCCTGAGACACAGAGACACTGAGACACAGAGACACTGAGACACTGTGACACTGAGACTCTGAGACACTGTGACACAGAGACACTGAGACACTGAGACACTGAGACACAGAGACATTGAGACACTGAGACACAGAGACTCAGAGACACTGAGACACAGAGACACTGAGACACTGAGGCACAGAGACACTGAGACTCAGACTCAGAGTCACTGAGACACTGAGACACTGAGACTCAGAGACACTGAGACACAGAGACACTGAGGCACAGAGTCACTGAGACTCAGAGACACTGAGACACTGAGACTCAGAGACACTGAGACACAGAGACTCTGAGACACTGAGACACTGAGACACAGAGACACCGAGACGCAGAGACACTGAGACTCTGATACACAGAGACACTGAGACACAGAGTCACAGAGACGCTGAGACACTGAGACACAGAGACACTGAGACACAGAGACACTGAGTCACAGAGTCACAGAGACTATTAGACACTGAGACACAGAAACACTGTGACTCTGAGACTCAGAGACACTGAGACACTGAGACAAGGAGACACTGAGACACAGAGACACTGAGACACTGAGACACTGAGTCTCAGAGACACTGAGAGACTGAGAAACAGAGACCCTGCGACTCAGAGACAATGAGACACTGAGACACTGAGACACTGAGACTCTGAGACACTGAGACTCTAACACACAGAGACACTGAGACATTGAGACATTGAGACACTGAGACACTGAGACTCTGAGACTCTGAGACACAGAGACGCTGAGACACTGAGACACAGAGACACTGAGACACTCAGACACAGAGACACTGAGACACTGAGACACTGAGTCACAGAGACACTGAGACACTGAGACACAGAGACACTGAGACTCAGAGACACTAAGCGCAGAGACACTGAGACACACTGGCACTGAGACACTGAGACACAGAGACACTGAGACACTGAGACACTGAGACTCTGAGACACAGAGACGCTGAGACACTGAGACACAGAGACACTGAGACACTCAGACACAGAGACACTGAGACACTGAGACACTGAGACACTGAGTCACAGAGACACTGAGACACTGAGACACTGAGACACTGAAACACTGGGACTCTGAGACACAGAGACACTGAGACACAGAGACGCTGAGACACTAAGACTCTGAGAATCTGAGACTCAGAGACACTGAGACACAGAGACACTGAGACACTGAGACTCAGAGACACTGAGACACTGAGACACTGAGACTCAGCGACACAGTGAAACAGAGACACTGAGACACAGAGACACTGAGACGCTGAGACACTGAGACACAGAGACGCTGAGACACTGTGACACAGAGACACAGAGACACTGAGACACAGAGACACTGAGACACTGAGACTCTGACACACAGAGACACTGAGTCACAGAGACACTGAGACACAGGGACACTGAGACACTGAGACACTGAGACACAGAGACTCTTAGACACAGAGACACTGAGACACTGAGACTCTGAGACTCTGAGACTCAGAGACACTGAGACTCAGCGACACTGAGACACAGAGACACTGAGACACAGAGATAAGGAGACGCTGAGTCACTGAGACACACAGACACTGAGACACTGAGACACTGAGACACTGAGACTCTGACACACAGAGACACTGAGTCACAGAGACAATGAGACATAGAGACACTGAGACACTGAGACTCTGAGAACAGAGACACTGAGACACAGAGACACTGAGACACAGAGACACAGAGACACTGAGACTCAGAGACACTGAGACACAGAGACGCTGAGACACGGAGACACAGAGGCACTGAGACACTCAGTCACAGAGACAATGAGACACTGAGTCACAGAGACACTGAGACACTGAGACACAGAGACTCTGAGACACTGAGGCACAGAGACACTGAGACTCTGAGTCACAGAGACACTGAGACACAGAGACACTGAGACAATGAGACACAGAGACTCTGAGACACAGAGACACTGAGACACTGAGACACAGAGATACTGAGACTCTGAGACGCAGAGACACAGAGACACTGAGACACTGAGACACAGAGACGCTGAGACACTGAGACACAGAGACACTGAGACACTGAGGCACAGAGACCCTGAGACACTGAGACACAGAGTCACTGAGACACAGAGACTCAGAGATACTGAGACACTGAGACACAGAGACACTGAGACTCTGAGACACAGAGACACTGAGACACAGAGACACTGAGACTCAGAGACACTGAGACACAGAGACACTGAGACACAGAGACACTGAGACTCAGAGAC
Organism: Carcharhinus amblyrhynchos; assembly: GCF_965287045.1. NCBI lineage: Eukaryota > Metazoa > Chordata > Chondrichthyes > Carcharhiniformes > Carcharhinidae > Carcharhinus > Carcharhinus amblyrhynchos. The sequence goes on from NW_027649983.1 coordinate 226,400, forward strand.
ACTGAGACACAGAGACACTGAGAAACTGAGACACAGAGACACTGAGACTCAGAGACACTGAGACACAGAGACACTGAGACACTGAGACACAGAGACACTGAGACTCAGAGACACTGAGACACAGAGACACTGAGACACTGAGACACTGAGACTCAAAGACACTGAGACACAGAGACACTGAGACACTGAGACTCTGAGACACTGAGACACAGAGACACTGAGACTCTGAGACTCTGAGACACTGAGACACTGAGACTCAGAGACACTGAGACTCAGAGACACTGAGACACAGAGACACTGAGACTCAGAGACATTGTGACACAGAGACACTGAGACTCAGAGACACTGAGACTCAGAGACACTGAGACACAGAGACACTGAGTCTCAGAGACATTGTGACACAGAGACACTGAGACACAGAGACACTGAGACTCAGAGACACTGAGACTCAGAGATACTGAGACTCTGAGACAGTGAGACAAAGAGACACTGAGACTCAGAGACATTGTGACACAGGGACACTGAGACACAGAGACACTGAGACTCAGAGACACTGAGACTCTGAGACACTGAGACACAGAGAAACTGAGACTCAGAGACATTGAGACACTGAGACACTGAGACACTGAGACGCTGAGTCGCAGAGACACTGACATACTGAGACACAGAGACACAGAGACACTGAGACTCTGAGACACAGAGACACTGAGACTCAGAGACACTGAGACACTGAGACACTGAGACTCAGAGACACTAAGGCGCTGAGACACTGAGACACAGAGACACTGAGACACTGAGACTTGCAGAGACACTGAGGCTCTGAGACTCTGAGACTCAGAGACACTGAGACACAGAGACACTGAGACACTGACACTGAGAGGCTCAGAGACACTGAGACACTGAGACACTGAGACTCAGAGACACTGAGACACTGAGAGACAGAGACTCTGAGACACTGAGACACCGAGACGCTGAGAAACTGAGACTCTGAGACACAGAGACACTGAGACACAGAGACACTGAGACACTGAGACACAGAGACACAGAGACCCTGAGACACTGAGACACTGAGACACAGAGACACTGAGACACAGAGACACTGAGAAACTGAGACTCTGAGACTCTGAGACACAGAGACACTGAGACACTGAGACTCTGAGACACTGAGACACAGAGACACAGAGACCCTGAGACACTGAGACACTGAGACACTGAGACACAGAGACACAGAGACCCTGAGACACTGAGACACAGAGACACTGAGACACAGAGACACTGAGAAACTGAGACTCTGAGACACAGAGACACTGAGACACTGAGACTCTGAGACACTGAGACACAGAGACACAGAGACCCTGAGACACTGAGACACTGAGACACAGAGACACTGAGACACTGAGACACTGAGACACTGAGACTCAGAGACAATGAGACACTGAGACTCAGAGACACTGAGACACAGAGACACTGAGACACAGAGACACTGAGACTCTGAGACACTGAGACACAGAGACGCTGAGACACCGAGACACAGAGACACTGAGACACTGAGACACTGAGACTCTGAGTCGCAGAGACACTGAGACACTGAGACACAGAGACACAGAGACACTGAGACACAGAGACACTGAGACTCAGAGACACTGAGACACTGAGACTCAGAGACACTAAGGCGCAGAGACACTGAGACACAGAGACACTGAGACACTGAGACTTGCAGAGACACTGAGGCTCTGAGACTCTGAGACTCAGAGACACTGAGACACAGAGACACTGAGACACTGACACTCAGATGCTCAGAGACACTGAGACACTGAGGCACTGAGACTCAGAGACACTGAGACACTGAGACACAGAGACTCTGAGACACGGAGACACCGAGACGCTGTGACACTGAGACACAGAGACACTGAGACACAGATACACTGAGACACTTAGACACTGAGACTCTGAGACACTGAGACACAGAGACACTGAGTCTCTGAAACACAGAGACACTGAGACTCTGACCCACAGAGACACTGAGGCACAGAGACACTGAGACACAGAGACACTGAGAAACTGAGACTCTGAGACACAGAGACACTGAGACACAGAGACACTGAGACACTGAGACACTGAGACTCAGAGACACTGAGACACAGAGACGCTGAGACACAGAGACACAGAGGCACTGAGACACTGAGACACAGTGACACAGAGACACAGAGATACTGAGACACAGAGACTCTGAGACACAGAGACACTGAGACTCTGAGAATCTGAGACTCAGAGACACTGAGACACAGAGACACTGAGACACTGAGACTCAGAGACACTGAGACACTGAGACACTGAGACTCAGCGAGACTGAGACTCAGAGACACTGAGACACAGAGACACTGAGACGCTGAGACACTGAGACTCTGAGAATCTGAGACTCAGAGACACTGAGACACAGAGACACTGAGACACTGAGACTCAGAGTCACTGAGACACTGAGACACTGAGACTCAGCGACACTGAGAAACAGAGACACTGAGACACAGAGACACTGAGACGCTGAGAAACTGAGACACAGAGACGCTGAGACACTGAGACACAGAGACACAGAGACACTGAGACACAGAGACACTGAGACACTGAGACTCTGAGACACTGAGATACAGAGACACTGAGACACTGAGACACAGAGACACTGAGACTCTGACACACAGAGACACTGAGTCACAGAGACACTGAGACACAGGGACACTGAGACACTGAGGCACAGAGACTCTTAGACACAGAGACACTGAGACTCTGAGACTCTGAGACTCAGAGACACTGAGACACAGAGACACTGAGACACTGAGACTCAGAGACACTGAGACACTGAAACACTGAGACTCAGCGACACTGACACACAGAGACACTGAGACACAGAGACACTGAGACGCTGAGTCACTGAGACACAGAGACACTGAGACACTGAGACTCAGAGACACTGAGACACTGAGACACTGAGACTCAGCGACACTGACACACAGAGACACTGAGACACAGAGACACTGAGACAGTGAGACACTGAGACTCTGAGACACTGAGACACAGAGACACTGAGACACTGAGACACAGAGACACTGAGACTCTGACACACAGAGACACTGAGTCACAGAGACGCTGAGACATAGAGACACTGAGACACTGAGACTCTGAGACACAGAGACACTGAGGCACAGAGACACTGAGACACAGAGACACAGAGACACTGAGACTCAGAGACACTGAGACACAGAGACGCTGAGGCACGGAGACACTGAGGCACTGAGACACTCAGTCACAGAGGCACGGAGACACAGAGGCACTGAGACACTCAGTCACAGAGACACTGAGACACTGAGTCACAGAGACACTGAGACACTGAGACACAGAGACTCTGAGACACTGAGGCACAGAGACACTGAGACTCTGAGTCACAGAGACACTGAGACACAGAGACACTGAGACACTGAGACACAGAGACTCTGAGACACAGAGACACTGAGATACAGAGATACTGAGACTCTGAGACTCAGAGACACAGAGACACTGAGACACTGAGACACTGAGACACAGAGACGCTGAGACACTGAGACACAGAGACACTGAGACACTGAGGCACAGAGGCACAGAGACACTGAGACACTGAGACACTGTGACACTGAGACTCAGAGACACAGAGACACAGAGACACTGAGACTCAGAGACACTGAGACACAGAGACACTGAGACTCTGAGACACTGAGACACAGAGACTCTGAGACACTGAGACACAGAGACACTGAGACACTGAGTCACGGAGACACTGAGACACTGAGACACAGAGACTCTGAGACACTGAGACACAGAAACACTGAGACACTGAGACACAGAGACACGGAGACTCTGAGACACTGAGACACAGAGACACAGAGACACTGGGACACTGAGACACAGAGACACTGAGACTCTGAGACACAGAGACACTGAGACACTGAGACACAGAGACACTGAGACACAGAGACTCAGAGACACTGAGACACAGAGACACTGAGACACTGAGACACAGAGACACTGAGACTCAGAGACACTGAGACACAGAAACACTGAGACACTGAGACACTGAGGCACAGAGGCACAGAGACACTGAGACACTGAGACACTGAGACTCAGAGACACAGAGACACAGAGACACTGAGACTCAGAGACACTGAGACACAGAGACACTGAGACTACAATACACTGAGACATAGAGACACTGAGACACAGAGACCCTGAGACTCAGAGACACTGAGACACTGAGACACAGAGACACTGTGACTCAGAGACACTGAGACACTGAGACTCAGAGACACTGAGACACTGAGACACTGAGACTCAGAGACACTGAGACACAGAGACACAGAGACACTGTGACACAGAGACACTGAGACTATGAGACACTGAGACACAGAGACACTGAGACACTGAGACTCAGAGATACTGAGACACAGAGATACTGAGACTCTGAGACACTGAGACAGAGAGACACTGAGACACTGAGTCACAGAGACACTGAGACACTGAGACACTGAGACTCTGAGACACAGAGACACTGAGACACAGAGACACTGAGACACTGAGACACTGAGACACAGAGACACTGAGACACTGAGACTCAGAGATACTGAGACACAGAGACACTGAGACTCTGAGACACTGAGACACTGAGTCACAGAGACACCGAGACACAGAGACACTGAGACTCTGAGACACTGAGACTCTGAGACACAGAGACACTGAGACACAGAGACACTGAGACACTGAGACACAGAGACACTGAGACACAGAGACACTGAGACTCTGAGACACAGAGACACTGAGACACAGAGACACTGAGACACTGAGACACAGAGACACTGAGACACTGAGACTCAGAGACACTGAGTCACTGAGACACTGAGACACTGAGACACTGAGACTCAGAGACACTGAGACACTGAGACACAGAGACACTGAGACACTGAGGCACAGAGACACAAAGACACTGAGACACTGAGGCACAGAGACACTGAGACTCAGAGACACTGAGACACAGACACTCTGAGACACTGACACACTGAGACACAGAGACATTGAGACACAGAGACACTGAGACTCTGATACACAGAGACACTGAGACACAGAGTCACAGAAACGCTGAGACACTGAGACACAGAGACACTGAGACACAGAGACACTGAGACAAAGAGTCACAGAGACGCTTAGAAACTGAGACACAGAAACACTGTGACTCTGAGACTCAGAGACACAGAGATACTGAGACACAGAGACACTGAGACACTGAGACACTACGACGCTGAGACTCAGAGACTCTGAGACACTGAGACACAAAGACACTGAGACACTGAGACACTGAGTCTCAGAGACACTGAGACACTGAGACACAGAGACCCTGAGACTCAGAGACACTGAGACACTGAGACACTGAGACACTGAGACTCTGAGACACTGAGACTCTGACACACAGAGACACTGAGACACTGAGACATTGAGACACAGAGACAGTGAGACAGTGAGACTCTGAGACACAGAGACACTGAGACACAGAGACACTGAGACACTGAGACTCTGAGACACAGAGACACTGAGACACTGAGACACTGAGACACAGAGACACAGAGACACTGAGACTTAGAGTCACTGAGACACAGAGAAGCTGAGACACTGACACACAGAGGAACTTAGACACAGAGACACTGAGATTCAGACACACTGAGTCACTGAGACACAGAGACACTGAGACACTGAGACACTGAGGCTCTGAGACAATGAGACACAGAGACGCTGAGACACTGAGACACAGAGGCACTGAGACACTGAAGCACAGAGACACTGAGACACTGAGACACAGAGACAATGAGACACTGAGTCTCCGAGACACTGAGACACAGAGAAACTGAGACCCTGAGACTCAGAGACACTGAGACACAGAGACACTGAGACACAGAGCCACTGAGGCACTGAGACTCTGAGACACAGAGACACTGAGACACTGAGACTCTGAGACACAGAGACACTGAGACACTGAGACACAGAGACACTGACACACAGAGACACTGAGACACAGAGACACAGCGGCACTGAGACTCTGAGACACAGAGACACTGAGACACAGAGACACTGAGACACTGAGACACAGAGCCACTGAGACTCAGAGACTCTGAGACACAGAGACGCTGAGACACTGAGACACTGAGATACAGAGACACTGAGACACTGAGACACAGAGACACTGAGAGCCTGAGGCACAGAGACTCTGAGACACTGAGACACAGAGACACTGAGACACTGAGACACTGAGACTGTGAGACACAGAGACACAGAAACACTGAGACACTGAGAATCTGAGACACAAGACACTGAGACACAGAGACACTGAGACACAGTGACTCTGAGACACAGAGACACTGAGACACAGAGACACTGAGACACTGAGACAATGAGACACAGACACGCTGAGACACAGAGACACAGAGGCACTGAGACACTGAGGCACAGAGACACTGAGACACTGAGACACAGAGACACTGAGACACTGAGACACTGAGACTCTGAGACACTGAGACACAGAGACACTGAGACACTGTGACTCTGAGACACAGAGACACTGAGACACAGAGACACTGAGACTCAGAGACACTGAGACACTGAGACTCTGAGACACAGATACAATGAGACACAGAGACACTGAGACACTGAGACTCCGAGACACTGAGACACAGAGAAACTGAGACCCTGAGACACTAAGACACTGAGACTCAGAGACACTGAGACACAGAGACACTGAGACACAGAAACAGTGATACACTGAGACACAGAGACACTGAGACACAGAGACACTGAGACACTGAGACTCTGAGACACAGAGACACAGAGACACTGAGACACAGAGACACTGAGACACTGAGACACTGAGACTCTGAGACAATGAGACACAGAGACGCTGAGACACAGAGACACTGAGACACTGAGGCACAGAGACACTGAGACACTGAGACACAGAGTCTCTGAGACACTGAGACACAGAGACACCGAGACACTGAGACTCTGAGACACAGAGACACTGAGACACAGAGACACGGACACTTAGAGACACTGAGATACTGAGACACTCAGACACAGATACACTGAGACACTGAGACACAGAGACATTGAGACTCTGAGACACAGAGACACTGAGACACAGAGACACTGAGACACTGAGACATTGAGACTCCGAGACACTGAGACACAGAGAAACTGAGAAACTGAGACTCAGAGACACTGAGACACTGAGACTCAGAGACACTGAGACACAGAGACACTGAGACACAGAGACACTGAGACTCTGAGACGCTGAGACTCAGAGACACTGAGACACTGAGACACTGAGACTCAGAGACACTGAGACACAGAGACACTGAGACACAGAGATACTGAGACACAGAGACACTGAGAGTCAGAGACACTGAGACTCAGAGACACAGAGACACTGAGACACTGAGACTCTGAGACACTGAGACACTGAGACTCTGAGACTCAGAGACACTGAGACACAGTGGCACCGAGACACTGAGACACTGAGGCACAGAGACACTGAGACTCAGAGACACTGAGACTCAGAGACACTGAGACACAGAGACACTGAGACGCTGAGACACTGTGACACTGAGACACTGAGACTCAGAGACACTGAGACACAGAGACATTGAGACTCTGAGACTCTGAGTCACTGAGACACTGAGACACAGAGACACTGAGACACTGAGACTCTCAGACACTGAGACACTGAGACACAGAGACTCTGAGACACTGAGACTCTGAGACACAGAGACACAGAGACACTGAGACACTGAGACACAGTGTCTCTGAGACATTGAGACACAGAGACTCTGGGACACTGAGACACTGAGACACTGCGACACAGAGACACTGAGACACAGAGACACTGAGTCTCAGAGACACTGAGACAATGAGGTTCTGAGACACAGAGACACTGAGACACAGAGACAATGAGACACTGAGACTCCGAGACACTGAGACACAGAGAAACTGAGACACTGAGACTCAGAGACACTGAGACACAGAGACTCTGAGACACTGAGACTCCGAGACACTGAGACACAGAGACACTGAGACACTTAGACTCAGAGACACTGAGACACAGTGACACTGAGACACAGAGACACTGAGACTCAGAGACACTGAGACTCAGAGACACTGAGACACAGAGACACTGAGACACTGAGACTCTGAGACACTGAGCCCCAGAGACACTGAGACACAGAGACACTGAGACTCAGAGACACTGAGACTCAGAGACACTGAGACTCTGACACACAGAGACACTGAGTCACAGAGACGCTGAGACATAGAGACACTGAGACACTGAGACTCTGAGACACAGAGACACTGAGACACAGAGACACTGAGACACAGAGACACAGAGACACTGAGACTCAGAGACACTGAGACACAGAGACGCTGAGGCACGGAGACACTGAGGCACTGAGACACTCAGTCACAGAGGCACGGAGACACAGAGGCACTGAGACACTCAGTCACAGAGACACTGAGACACTGAGTCACAGAGACACTGAGACACTGAGACACAGAGACTCTGAGACACTGAGGCACAGAGACACTGAGACTCTGAGTCACAGAGACACTGAGACACAGAGACACTGAGACACTGAGACACAGAGACTCTGAGACACAGAGACACTGAGATACAGAGATACTGAGACTCTGAGACTCAGAGACACAGAGACACTGAGACACTGAGACACTGAGACACAGAGACGCTGAGACACTGAGACACAGAGACACTGAGACACTGAGGCACAGAGGCACAGAGACACTGAGACACTGAGACACTGTGACACTGAGACTCAGAGACACAGAGACACAGAGACACTGAGACTCAGAGACACTGAGACACAGAGACACTGAGACACAGAGACACTGAGACACTGAGACACAGAGACTCTGAGACACTGAGACACAGAGACACTGAGACACTGAGTCACGGAGACACTGAGACACTGAGACACAGAGACTCTGAGACACTGAGACACAGAAACACTGAGACACTGAGACACAGAGACACGGAGACTCTGAGACACAGAGACACTGAGACACAGAGACACAGAGACACTGGGACACTGAGACACAGAGACACTGAGACTCTGAGACACAGAGACACTGAGACACTTAGACACAGAGACACTGAGACACAGAGACTCAGAGACACTGAGACACAGAGACACTGAGACACTGAGACACAGAGACACTGAGACTCAGAGACACTGAGACACAGAAACACTGAGACACTGAGACACTGAGGCACAGAGGCACAGAGACACTGAGACACTGAGACACTGAGACTCAGAGACACAGAGACACAGAGACACTGAGACTCAGAGACACTGAGACACAGAGACACTGAGACTACAATACACTGAGACACAGAGACACTGAGACACAGAGACCCTGAGACTCAGAGACACTGAGACACTGAGACACAGAGACACTGTGACTCAGAGACACTGAGACACTGAGACTCAGAGACACTGAGACACTGAGACACTGAGACTCAGAGACACTGAGACACAGAGACACAGAGACACTGTGACACAGAGACACTGAGACTATGAGACACTGAGACACAGAGACACTGAGACACTGAGACTCAGAGATACTGAGACACAGAGATACTGAGACTCTGAGACACTGAGACAGAGAGACACTGAGACACTGAGTCACAGAGACACTGAGACACTGAGACACTGAGACTCTGAGACACAGAGACACTGAGACACAGAGACACTGAGACACTGAGACACTGAGACACAGAGACACTGAGACACTGAGACTCAGAGATACTGAGACACAGAGACACTGAGACTCTGAGACACTGAGACACTGAGTCACAGAGACACCGAGACACAGAGACACTGAGACTCTGAGACACTGAGACTCTGAGACACAGAGACACTGAGACACAGAGACACTGAGACACTGAGACACTGAGACACAGAGACACTGAGACACTGAGACTCTGAGACACAGAGACACTGAGACACAGAGACACTGAGACACTGAGACACAGAGACACTGAGACACTGAGACTCAGAGACACTGAGTCACTGAGACACTGAGACACTGAGACACTGAGACTCAGAGACACTGAGACACTGAGACACAGAGACACTGAGACACTGAGGCACAGAGACACAAAGACACTGAGACACTGAGGCACAGAGACACTGAGACTCAGAGACACTGAGACACAGACACTCTGAGACACTGACACACTGAGACACAGAGACATTGAGACACAGAGACACTGAGACTCTGATACACAGAGACACTGAGACACAGAGTCACAGAAACGCTGAGACACTGAGACACAGAGACACTGAGACACAGAGACACTGAGACAAAGAGTCACAGAGACGCTTAGAAACTGAGACACAGAAACACTGTGACTCTGAGACTCAGAGACACAGAGACACTGAGACACAGAGACACTGAGACACTGAGAAACTACGACGCTGAGACTCAGAGACTCTGAGACACTGAGACACAAAGACACTGAGACACTGAGACACTGAGTCTCAGAGACACTGAGACACTGAGACACAGAGACCCTGAGACTCAGAGACACTGAGACACTGAGACACTGAGACACTGAGACTCTGAGACACTGAGACTCTGACACACAGAGACACTGAGACACTGAGACATTGAGACACAGAGACAGTGAGACAGTGAGACTCTGAGACACAGAGACACTGAGACACAGAGACACTGAGACACTGAGACTCTGAGACACAGAGACACTGAGACACTGAGACACTGAGACACAGAGACACAGAGACACTGAGACTTAGAGTCACTGAGACACAGAGAAGCTGAGACACTGACACACAGAGGTTCTTAGACACAGAGACACTGAGATTCAGACACACTGAGTCACTGAGACACAGAGACACTGAGACACTGAGACACTGAGGCTCTGAGACAATGAGACACAGAGACGCTGAGACACTGAGACACAGAGGCACTGAGACACTGAAGCACAGAGACACTGAGACACTGAGACACAGAGACAATGAGACACTGAGACTCCGAGACACTGAGACACAGAGAAACTGAGACCCTGAGACTCAGAGACACTGAGACACAGAGACACTGAGACACAGAGCCACTGAGGCACTGAGACTCTGAGACACAGAGACACTGAGACACTGAGACTCTGAGACACAGAGACACTGAGACACTGAGACACAGAGACACTGACACACAGAGACACTGAGACACAGAGACACAGCGGCACTGAGACTCTGAGACACAGAGACACTGAGACACAGAGACACTGAGACACTGAGACACAGAGCCACTGAGACTCAGAGACTCTGAGACACAGAGACGCTGAGACACTGAGACACTGAGATACAGAGACACTGAGACACTGAGACACAGAGACACTGAGAGCCTGAGGCACAGAGACTCTGAGACACTGAGACACAGAGACACTGAGACACTGAGACACTGAGACTGTGAGACACAGAGACACAGAAACACTGAGACACTGAGAATCTGAGACACAAGACACTGAGACACAGAGACACTGAGACACAGTGACTCTGAGACACAGAGACACTGAGACACAGAGACACTGAGACACTGAGACAATGAGACACAGACACGCTGAGACACTGAGACACAGAGGCACTGAGACACTGAGGCACAGAGACACTGAGACACTGAGACACAGAGACACTGAGACACTGAGACACTGAGACTCTGAGACACTGAGACACTGAGACACTGTGACTCTGAGACACAGAGACACTGAGACACAGAGACACTGAGACTCAGAGACACTGAGACACTGAGACTCTGAGACACAGATACAATGAGACACAGAGACACTGAGACACTGAGACTCCGAGACACTGAGACACAGAGAAACTGAGACCCTGAGACACTAAGACACTGAGACTCAGAGACACTGAGACACAGAGACACTGAGACACAGAAACAGTGATACACTGAGACACAGAGACACTGAGACACAGAGACACTGAGACACTGAGACTCTGAGACACAGAGACACAGAGACACTGAGACACAGAGACACTGAGACACTGAGACACTGAGGCTCTGAGACAATGAGACACAGAGACGCTGAGACACAGAGACACTGAGACACTGAGGCACAGAGACACTGAGACACTGAGACACAGAGTCTCTGAGACACTGAGACACGGAGACACCGAGACACTGAGACTCTGAGACACAGAGACACTGAGACACAGAGACACGGACACTTAGAGACACTGAGATACTGAGACACTCAGACACAGAGACACTGAGACACTGAGACACAGAGACATTGAGACTCTGAGACACAGAGACACTGAGACACAGAGACACTGAGACACTGAGACATTGAGACTCCGAGACACTGAGACACAGAGAAACTGAGAAACTGAGACTCAGAGACACTGAGACACTGAGACTCAGAGACACTGAGACACAGAGACACTGAGACACAGAGACACTGAGACTCTGAGACGCTGAGACTCAGAGACACTGAGACACTGAGACACTGAGACTCAGAGACACTGAGACACAGAGACACTGAGACACAGAGATACTGAGACACAGAGACACTGAGAGTCAGAGACACTGAGACTCAGAGACACAGAGACACTGAGACACTGAGACTCTGAGACACTGAGACACTGAGACTCTGAGACTCAGAGACACTGAGACACAGTGGCACCGAGACACTGAGACACTGAGGCACAGAGACACTGAGACTCAGAGACACTGAGACTCAGAGACACTGAGACACAGAGACACTGAGACGCTGAGACACTGTGACACTGAGACACTGAGACTCAGAGACACTGAGACACAGAGACATTGAGACTCTGAGACTCTGAGTCACTGAGACACTGAGACACAGAGACACTGAGACACTGAGACTCTCAGACACTGAGACACTGAGACACAGAGACTCTGAGACACTGAGACACTGAGACACAGTGTCTCTGAGACATTGAGACACAGAGACTCTGAGACACTGAGACACTGAGACACTGCGACACAGAGGCACTGAGACACAGAGACACTGAGTCTCAGAGACACTGAGACAATGAGGTTCTGAGACACAGAGACACTGAGACACAGAGACAATGAGACACTGAGACTCCGAGACACTGAGACACAGAGAAACTGAGACACTGAGACTCAGAGACACTGAGACACAGAGACTCTGAGACACTGAGACTCCGAGACACTGAGACACAGAGACACTGAGACACTTAGGCTCAGAGACACTGAGACACAGTGACACTGAGACACAGAGACACTGAGACTCAGAGACACTGAGACTCAGAGACACTGAGACACAGAGACACTGAGACACTGAGACACTGAGACTCTGAGACACTGAGCCCCAGAGACACTGAGACACAGAGACACTGAGACTCAGAGACACTGAGACACAGAGACACTGAGACACTGAGACTCAGAGACACTGAGACACTGAGGCACTGAGACACTGAGACACTGAGACACTGAGACACTGAGTCTCAGAGACACTGAGACTCTGAGATGCAGAGACACTGAGACTCAGAGACACTGAGACCCTGAGACACTGAGACTCAGAGACACTGAGACACAGAGACACTGAGACACTGAGACACAGAGACACTGAGACTCTGAGACACAGAGACACTGAGACACTGAGTCACTGAGACACAGAGACACTGAGACTCAGAGACACTGAGACACTGAGACACAGCGACACTGAGACTCAGAGACACTGAGACACAGAGACTCTGAGACACTGAGATTCAGAGACACAGAGACACAGAGACACTGAGACACGGAGACAATGAGACACTGAGACACAGAGACACTGAGACTCTGAGACACTGAGAAACAGAGACACTGAGACACAGAGACACTGAGACACAGAGTCGCTGAGACACTGAGACACTGAGACACTGAGACTCTGTGACACTGAGACACTGAGACAGAGAGACAATGAGACTCTGGGACACTGAGACACAGAGGCACTGAGACACAGAGGCACTGAGACACTGAGACACAGAGACACTGAGACACAGAAACACTGAGACTCTGAGACACAGAGACACTGTGACACAGAGACACTGAGACACTGAGAAACAGCGACACTGAGACTCAGAAACAGTGAGACACAGAGACACTGAGACACTGAGACACTGATTCACTGAGACTAAGAGACACTGAGACACTGAGAAACAGAGACTCAGAGACACGGAGACACTGAGACACTGAGACACAGAGACACTGAGTCTCAGAGACACTGAGACTCAGAGACACTGAGACTCTGAGACACTGAGACACTGAGACAGTGAGACACAGAGTCACTGACACTCAGAGACACTGAGACACTGAGACACAGAGACACAGAGACTCAGAGCCACTGAGACACTGAGACACTGAGACACAGAGACACTGAGACACTGAGACTCTGAGACGCTGAGACTCAGTGACACTGAGACACTGAGACACAGAGACACTGAGATAATGAGACTCTGAGACATAGAGACACTGAGACACTGAGACTCTGAGACGCTGAGACTCAGAGACACTGAGACACAGAGACACTGAGACACTGAGACTCTGAGACATAGAGACACTGAGACACAGAGGCACTGAGACACTGAGACACAGAGACACTGAGACACTGAGACACAGAGACTCTGAGACACTGAGACACGGAGAGTCTGAGACACAGAGACACTGAGACACAGAGACACTGAGACTTAGAGACACTGAGACACTGATACACTGAGACACTGAGAAACTGAGACACAGAGACACTGAGACACTGAGACTCCGAGACACTGTGACACAGAGAAACTGAGACACTGAGACTCAGAGACACTGATACACAGAGACACTGAGACACTGAGAAATGGAGACACTGAGACACAGAGACACTGAGACAGTGAGAAACTGAGACACAGAGACACTGAGACACTTAGACACAGAGACACTGAGACACAGAGACACTGAGACTCAGAGACACTGAGACTCAGAGACACTGAGACACTGAGACACAGAGACTCAGAAGCCCTGAGACACAGAGACACAGAGACACTGAGACACTGAGTCTCTGAGACACTGAGACTCAGAGACACTGAGACACAGAGACACTGACACTCAGAGACACTGAGACACAGAGACACTGAGACACTGAGCCTCAGAGACACTGAGACACTGAGACACAGAGACACTGAGACTCAGAGACACTGAGACTCTGAGACACAGAGACACTGAGACACAGAGACACTGAGACACAGAGACACTGAGACACTGAGACTCTGAGACGCAGAGACACTGAGACTCAGAGACACTGAGACCCTGAGACACTGAGACACAGAGACACTGAGACACAGAGACACAGAGACACAGAGACACTGAGACAAAGAGACACTGAGACACTGAGACACAGAGACACTGAGACTCAGAGACACTGAGACACAGAGACACTGAGACTCAGAAACACTGAGACACAGAGAAACAGAGACACTGAGACTCAGAGACACTGAGACTCAGAGACACTGAGACACAGAGAGACTTGGACACATAGACACTGATACTCAGAGACACTGAGACACAGAGACACTGAGACTCAGAGACACTGAGACTCAGAGACACTGAGACACTGAGACACTGAGTCTCAGAGACACTGAGACAGAGAGACACTGAGACACAGAGACACTGAGACACTGAGACTTGCAGGGACACTCAGACTCTGAGACACTGAGACACAGAGACACTGAGACACTGAGGCACTGTTACACTGAGACACTGAGACGCTGAGACTCAGAGACACTGAGACACTGAGACACTGAGACTCAGAGACACTGAGACACAGAGACACTGAGACACAGAGACACTGAGACACAGAGACACTGAGACACTGAGACTCTGAGACGCTGAGACTCAGAGACACTGAGACTCTGAGACACTGAGACACAGAGACACTGAGACACTGAGACACTGAGACTCTGAGACAAAGAGGCACTGAGTCACAGAGGCACTGAGACACTGAGACACTGAGACTCTGAGACACAGAGACACTGAGACACAGAGACACTGAGACACTGAGACACAGAGACTCTGAGACACAGAGACACTGAGACACAGAGACACTGAGACACTGAGACACAGAGACGCTGAGACACTGAGACACAGAGTCACTGAGACGCTGAGACACAGAGACTCTGAGACACAGAGACACTGAGACACGGAGGCACTGAGACACTGAGACACAGAGACGCTGAGACACTGAGACACAGAGACGCTGAGACACTGAGGCACAGAAACACTGAGACACTGAGACACAGAGACACTGAGACACTGAGACACAGAGACTCTGAGACACAGAGACACAGAGACACTGAGACACTGAGACACTGAGACAATCAGACTCTGAGACACAGAGAGAGTGAGACACAGAGACACTGAGTCACTGAGACACTGATACACAGAGACACTGAGACTCAGAGACACTGAGACACAGAGACACTGAGACTCAGAGACACTGAGACACAGAGACACTGAGACACTGAGACCCAGAGACACTGAGACACTGAGACACAGAGACACTGAAACTCAGAGACACTGAGACACTGAGACACAGAGACACTGAGATTCTGAGACACAGAGACACTGAGACACAGAGACACTGAGACACTGAATCTCAGAGACACTGAGACACAGAGTCACTGAGACACTGAGACGCAGAGACACTGAGACTCAGAGACACTGAGACACTGAGACACTGAGACTCAGAGACACTGAGACACAGAGACACAGAGACACTGAGACACAGAGACACTGAGACACTGAGACACAAAGAAACTGAGACTCAGAGACACTGAGACTCAGAGACACTGAGACACAGAGACACTGAGACACTGAGACACTGAGACACAGAGGCACTGAGACACTGAAGCACAGAGACACTGAGTCTCAGAGACACTGAGACAAAGAGTCACTGAGTCACTGAGACGCAGAGACACTGAGACTCAGAGACACTGAGACACAGAGACACAGAGACACTGAGACACCGAGACACTGCGACACTGAGACACAGAGGCACTGAGACTCAGAGACACTGAGACACAGAGACACTGAGACTCAAAGACACTGAGACACAGAGGCACTGAGACACTGAGACTCATAGACACTGAGACTCAGAGACACTGAGACACAGAGACACTGATACTCAGAGACACTGAGACACAGAGACACTGAGACTCAGAGACTCTGAGACACAGAGACGCTGAGACACTGAGACACTGAGATACAGAGACACTGAGACACTGAGACACTGAGACACAGAGACACTGAGAGCCTGAGGCACAGAGACTCTGAGACACTGAGACACAGAGACACTGAGACACTGAGACACTGAGACACTGAGACTGTGAGACACAGAGACACTGAGACACAGAAACACTGAGACACTGAGAATCTGAGACACAGAGACACTGAGACACAGAGACACTGAGACACAGAGACTCTGAGACACAGAGACACTGAGACACAGAGACACTGAGACACTGAGACACTGAGACTCTGAGACAATGAGACACAGACACGCTGAGACACTGAGACACAGAGGCACTGAGACACTGAGGCACAGAGACACTGAGACACTGAGACACAGAGACTCTGAGACACTGAGACACAGAGACACTGAGACACTGTGACTCTGAGACACAGAGACACTGAGACACAGAGACACTGAGACTCAGAGACACTGAGAAACTGAGACACTGAGACACTGAGACTCTGAGACACAGAGACACTGAGACAGAGAGACACTGAGACACTGAGACTCCGAGACACTGAGAAACAGAGAAACTGAGACACTGAGACTCAGAGACACTGAGACACTAAGACACTGAGACTCAGAGACACTGAGACACTGAGACTCAGAGACACTGAGACACTGAGACACTGTGACACTGAGACACTGAGACTCAGAGACACTGAGACACAGAGACATTGA